>NC_070643.1:12593283-12713283 GCF_947347685.1 Pleuronectes platessa
GGTCTACGACATAGAGCCTAGTCAGCTGATGCCACCTCTATCCTCCAACGGCCGCATACACAACATTGGCTGACTCTTAATGAGACGGTCTGGTCGTCCTATTATGTCACCAGCTTGTCCTGCCACTTTTTGCCATTACATCCTAGGAAACAGTTTGTCATTGAAGCACAATGAATCATGGGATATGTCGGTGAAGGATCCGACCTGGTGGAGACTCCGATGCTCGGTGGGGAAAGGACACAGGAGCCTTCAAATTGGAACAGTCTAGTAGCGCCGCTGTCTATCGCTCTACGAATACAGCTGTAAAGGATGTGGCTCCTAAATTGAAACACAGCTTTGAATCTAAATGCCTCAATAGCCTTTCTGAAAGTTATATTCATCTTATTTTTATTCACCAATTAAAACTAAATATTTGTGAAAAATACAATGACAATAGGCCAAAAAATTTTGTCCTTCACAATGTACACATTTACATATGGTTGTTTCATAGAGATAAAGCTCTCTTGTCTTCGGCTTCTCTTGCAAATTACAAGAGGCAAATGATCAGGAGGCATAATTTTTCATTACACACTCGATGTGGCTGAAAATGAACAGTGCCACCACTGATACGCCTAATGGTGAGTGAGAAGTGGCCAGCAACCGATGGGAGCCAGGGTTAGGGCTATTTCCTGGCACTCAATGAGCCATTTGCAGAAAATAGACACCACTGCTGTGTAGAGCAAATGGACTTCGGGAACGTTAAAGAAAACAGGGTAAAGAAAAGCGCTTGTGCATTTAAAAAGCTCAAACAAATCTTTCTGGCATTATGTAATACTTGGTGTGTGATTAACACAAGATTAATCACACAGCAAGATGGCTGCTAAGACAAGGACTTCGACACTCATTGTCTTGTTGAAATGAAAACGCAGCAATCAGTGGCATTTGTGACTGATGGCAGCTCACAAACACAGCTGCGTCTTGCCCCGTTTCTTTGAATTTCAATTTCTTGCCATTAGAGTGTGTGTGTCTGCTCCTCTCTGCCAGTCCTCCATCGTTCCCTCAATCCGCTCCTCGCCATCTGTCCATTGGCCCTGGCAGCGTTCTTATCCACCATTTTAATTTGCTTGGGCAGTCATTTTAGCACATGTACAGTACACTGCTTTACAAAATGTGACTGCGAGTACGGAGCCAAGTGGAGCTGCTCAGGGGAGTTATGGACAACAAATCACTTTCATGGCAAAGTGTGACAACAGTGTGACACCAGATCAATTCAGAGGTACAGTGCATTAAAAGCTTGAAGCGCTGCTGGCAAACTGATCACAATGACATAGCAGCTTAAACAGCTGGGAAATATATCTAATATATAGTTCATACTTTATATAAATCTAATTAGGATTCCAATTAACATATTTCAGCCAGAAGTCAACTATCGAGTGATTTATACCAATTCTAAAATATGGGCATTAAACTCTGACCGAGTAAAAGTTATATTTGCATGAATTAATTCATTCATATTTGATAAAATGTCAAAGAAAGGTCAGCCCTCTTTGAGTCTTTATCTTGACTTCATTTCTTTCATAATTATTGCTGTACTGGAGGTTAGTTTTACAGCTTTAAACTGTTGGAACCCATATTGCTCTCCAGTGTTGCATCTTGCACTATTTGAAATTAAACAAAAATCTGTTCTATGCGGTGTTCCCAGGATGGAAAATAACATAAGTACACAAATGTTAATGATTATTTTTACGCAACTGCCATAAAGATCGATGTGCCTCATTGTAGCAGAAAAGGTGCAGTGTCGGCGTTAGGACTGCCAAAATAAAAGAGGAGAATAGGAAATTGATGAACTCATCCAGGCGACATGTCTCCTTAACTGCTGATTGAATGCGAGGACAATAAAAACCTGTATCTCCTGCAGACTTATTTGACCTGAGACTGAATCCAGATTGTATCTATTCTCATTGCAGATAAAAGCCAGATGTTAGTGGGTTGTTTAAACCATGGTAAAAGGGCTAAAGAAAGTTGTAGGCTAATGAAAATTAGCCTACTTAACCCATTGACCGTCTTCAACGGTCATATTTTCCTCCAAAATGTTGTTTTGTATTACCCTGAATATCTGTTAAGACATGACTCCACTTGTTGGGAATATACAAATATTGACTCTTGAATTTTAGAAGAAATATATCCACGCTGTATGTGCATGTAAGTGTGTGCATGCAGTGTAATGAGCGAGTACGCACTGGAAGTTTATTTTTGTTGAGCCTTGCAAAGCTGACTTCATTAGGGATCAACACTGATTGAATGCTATTTTTATGGCTGTGTGATTAAGCCTTTTTCCAGGAGTGGTTGTTCTCTCCTCTATCTCCACTGTAGATAGTATCTGCCAGCTCCATGTTTTGATGTGGAAATGATGAGCTTGTTAAGCCCGGCCCATAAAATCACTGAGGAAAATTATCCATTTCCTTCCCCACCGACTCAACTCTTGCAGATGGGATGCCAGGGCTGGGGTAATAAATATGCAGGGTGACAGTATTTGCAGTTTTAAAGACAGATTCCCGCTGATGTGGCCCGCTAAACATTGCGGGATGCAAGATTCAACACTTTCATCATCTCTCCCCTTCCCCCTATACCTTCACTTTTTCTTACATCTGTCTTTTTTTAGCTCCTGTCTTCTTTTTTTAATCTCCTTCTCCTTCAGACAAAAGCATAATCCTAGCTTGAAGCAATAACTGACTCCCATCACAGCTGTTGTCAAAGCAGAAAGTTGTCTGTCTTGCATCTTACACTTCAACACCCACGCAGATATATATTTATAGTTGTTTGTACAGTACATGTTCCGACATATGTCCACACATTAAACAAACACACACATTCGATGCTCGATAAGTACATGATAACTAACCAACCCAGGCTCTGATACTGTGCCTCACCTATAACCAATAAGATAACACAGAGAAGGGCACAAACATTAGATATAATAAGTGAAAATTATTATTTCTTGTATGATACAACAAATCTTTGCTCTTCAGTGGAATCCTGATTCAAAATGTTAAGAGTCTCCACATTGTGCTGGACAGCTGCTGAGTGCTTTTACTTGGACGGTCTTGCAGTTGCACATCTCCTGGTCTAAAGAAAATCGTTTAGTTGCTTGTGGAAACTGCACTCACAGTTTCCCTTGGCACTGAATTCAAGGGAGTATTCTCGAGGCATATAATGAAACAGAAGTACACTTTAAGTTTTTTCTTTGCTATTTACATTTATTTGTCAGTCACTTGCCATCTGGTACTCGGGCAGCAACACGATACATATTTGGGATCAGACCAGGTTGCATTTGTTGGTGTTTGTCTGTGTATAGATAGAAAAAGAGCCTGGTTGGTAAAGTGCTGTGGGGAACACACTGTACTAGGCACAGTTTTCTGCAGAGGAGAAGATTGCAACTGTACTCTTTACAGGTAATCGCTACCAAACAAGCCAATAAATAGAGGGGAACACACACACAAATTACAACTTCAAGAGCCAAAATTCTACTTTGACTCGAGCCTCTTTTTCTCAACTGAGATCATTACCACGGAAAGGAAGTGAACACTGAAACAAAAGATGACTTTCAAATCCTTTCATTCCCTCATCCTGCTGATCTTTTCACTCTCTTGAGTGACCCTGACAAGACAGCGAGAAAGGAGACATGGAAAAACTCAAAACATGACAAGCAGCAGATTCACAGTAATTGCAAGCGGAAGAAATACGATACGTAATGTGACATTCAGTTCAAAATGAAGCCACTTGAATTATGCGAAATCTCTTCCAAGCACAAGCTTCGCTCCCTCCTTATCTGTGCCTGATAACCTTTATAGGGTCTGGAGCAGATGAAATGAATTCTCTGGAAGGAGGCATTTCCTCTCTTTGGTAGTGCTGTACAGTGAAGAGTCAAAGAAACTGCAAGCAATAGATCAGGAGGGTCAAAGCGTTACCAGGCGCAAAGATGACTGGCGTTCAATGCCTAAAATAATCAACCAAAGCTCTGTTCAGTTAATGCCTGAAAATACCATTTACCAAGCAACTTTATGGTAAAATACAAATAATTACGAATTAACATCACTTGCTTAGCAACACTACTATTAGTTCATATCGATTAATCATTTCCAGCAATGAGTGGTACATGAAACAGTGACCCTTATGAAATCCCAAGGCGTTTTTGCGCAACACAAGGGAAAACTAAGGGAGTTTTGGAATATTAACAAAATAGCAAATTCAGGCATCCTAATTGTAACAAAGAAATAGGAAGGACCCTTAGGAAATGTATAAGTAAGTACACAGGAGTTAATGTCTATTTAACATCTCTTCAACCAATTGGAATTTATGCAAAATAGCATTCCAGGTTCACCAACTCAATGTATATAGGCAATACACCACTTGCATACATGCACACATAATGACATGTGTCCTACCTGCACCAGATTCCAACCCTCCAAAGACTCCGCAATGATGGAGGTCACAGAGGGGCAGACACCGCCAAAGATCATGAGGTGCTTGGGACCGTAGCATATGGCGTCGAAGAAGGCCCTCAGCCCCTTGGCGTTATCACACTGCAGACACAGAGAGAGAGGTGGTGAAGGTGGAGGTGAAGAGCAGAGGTGAAGAGACAGAAAGGAGGGAGAAGAATTGGATTAGTTGTTGTAAAACCGGGAGAGAAGAAAGGAGGAAAGGGTAGAGATATATAGCAAATCTTGAAAAGCAAGGAAGTAGATATAGGAGCGTATGTTGCATGATATACAGAAAAGTATTGCAATACCCAGCCATTAAATACAGTACATACAGTCCGTAATTTAAGAATGGCAGTGTTTTAGTAAAAGCCGTATTTCCTATGAGTTGCATCAAAGAGCACAGCAGGACAGTGTGTATGCAGCACTCGCTGCAGGCATAGTGGGAGTGGGCGTGCAAACCATTCTTTGCTTTCATGGAGACAACAGAAAATGATCTTGCTGACCATTCACAGCTTGTTGACAAGGAAAACGCAAGAATATGGAAATTTTTCATTGATAAAGATGACAGTCATGCCAAACCCACAGACGCCACAAAGCCTGTGAGACCTACAGCCTGTTTAAAACCTTCACAGACCAAGGAACACAAAACTTCCAACTTGCAAAGTAACCTGTTGACAGACATGAGGTAGCAGATGTGATGGATAGAATTATTACATCATGCTCGTGCCATGAAGTATTAGTCGAACAAGTGTGATCCATTATTAATTAACTGCCAAAAACACACCTCAAAGTAAGAAACCAAACTGAACACATAACTTCATATATAAATTTCAATTTCAATGTGAATATAAATAAATATAAATTACGTTAGCTGTACATCATGAAGCTCAAACACACAACATTAGTAAACTAGATACAAATGAGTCAGAATATCTCCTTGGGGGTGGTCTGCGCTCAACGGAACAAACTCTCTCACTTTCTATTTCGTGAAATTGGATTTAAAAACGGCTATTAATTAGGCTGTCTCGCTTCCATGTTCCACTGTCTATTATTCAATTACTCTTCCTCGTATTGACGGAGCTTTAACCATCTTTTCATTATCAGTTTTGATATATTTAGGCAAGGAACCGAAATTATTATTTTGGTATTGTGAAAACACCAACAGATACAAAGAACACACTGAGGGGAAGATAAAGACCCTTAAAAGGCAGCATTACATATTCAAGCCTATTTTGGGTGACTGCGTTGCAGGCACGCGAGACAAGAACATGAAGAACATTGTGCTCCTCTGAAAAAACTGTGGGTTAAAGAGATACCTTAGATTCTTTCTCTTTGTTCAGGAGAATAACTTCTGTGACATTTCTAAACAATTAGGACAATTCTTATCCATTATTTGTGAGATCAGGGTCAATAATTAACCAACTGTACAAGAAAAAGTGCTGCACTTACAAGGTCATTAGACTTCGACTTACAGTGATCGATGCACAACAAAAGCAGCATATACACTAGTGTCGGTTTAAAGTAATGCATACTGTTTATGAAAAACGATGTGACATTTAAATAACATTTAAGTTGTTAGGCTCCAAGCGCTGTGGTACATACTAATATAACTGCAGCATTGCTGTGTCTGTGTGTGTGTGTGTGTGTGTGTGTGTGTGTGTGTGTGTGTGTGTGTGTGTGTGTGTGTGTGTGTGTGTGTGTGTGTGTTTGTTTGTGTTTAAATGGTTTAAAACCATCATGTAAAACTATATAACTCACGAGCTGCAGGAGCAGGCCCCCGCTATGATCCAGTGCTGCAGAAAGCAGCCAATTCACATCACTATAGCAACCAGAGGAAAAGAGAGTGTGAAAAGGAGAAAGACAGAGAAATGAGAGAAGAGGTTTAAAAAGTACTGTATGTTCCTTTTGATCGCTACATAAGCTGGCTAACCGGTTTTCCTGTGATTTCCACAGGTTGTAATATTGTGATCGAATCATAAACACTCTCCCACTCAGTTGTCTGCTATTGCCAATAAATTCAGGCTGTATTCCCGTGTGCAGCTGATAGATAGATCGAAGGATGGACTGACGGACTGAGTGGCAGGTGGTGTGTGTTTCTGCCTTCTGACACAGTCCATTTCATCTGGAGAGTCATTTGACCTTGTAAACCATCAGCTGGCCACGGAATGAGATTTCCTAGTGAACAGGATAGCTTCACAGCACAGAATGCACATACAAAAATCCAATGTGGCGGAATGAGACTAAACTAAAGATTTATAGGACTGTGTGTAGACCATGGTAGGTGTAATGGCGTCAAGTTTACCAGTTTACATTGTCTGTCTTTTGGTTGACGAGAGAAACCCTGAACGTATAAACTGCACAACTTAAAAATTAGAACACAAGCTGCAACAGCCGTCTTCCTGCGTTGCACTTCAGACCACACACCCACACTTCAATTTAATCACGTGCTAAGATTGAAATCATCGGCCTCCTAGAAACACACTTCCCCCCCTGAGCACGTCCATTCACGCCGGAGAGGATCAATGTATGTTGTAATGCCAGTCAAAAAATAGACCTGTTTGCGGATAGGCCTCAGGTGAAAAGAGTGGGAGAAGATGTGATTAGACACATTGGGGATTCCTTATCCTGGCCACACAGCTGAATAAAACAGTGGGCTATTAAAGAAGATATCTCATTTGCATACTTTTGTCATTCATGTCTCTCCAGCTGGCCATAACAAGGTGGGATGTGGCGGTTCTCAAATGGTTACCATGCAACAGAAAGGAAATGTGGGCAACTTAACTTGTCAACATGAGGACAAAAGAGCTCGGTGATGTGGCATGCTTAAGAAGATTTATTACGAAGAGGGACAATGTAGTGTAGCTTGTCAAGATTTGTTATGTTCCTCATTGTGTCGGCACCAAATGAAACTATTTTACAACGTGTAAAGCCCTACAACGGATAGTCTACATGTTGCTTTTAAGGCATGTATACCTGTTACCTATTTTGGGGATTCTTTGAGTCCTCATAATTGAGTTTGAGAAAGTAAGTGTTGAATATTCTACTGTTGATCTACTAATTAGTTCAGCGACATATGGTTTTGTCTCTTCAGAGTAAATATCTAAAAATCACCAAACCAGAAAAAGTTTTTCTTAGAGAAAGGAAAACCGCAAGAGGTAACCAGAGAAAGCAACGCATGTTCTCGTAAAGCTACAAGAAATAAAGCTACATCTTTTTTATTTCTCCTCTGTTCCTTTGTTTGTCCTCCCGGCTACATTTATCCTCTCTTATACCTTTTCCCGGGCAAACATGCACACAATCTGTGGAGAATTCTCACAGGCCTTGACTGGTGTGTTGTCATGCCAACGGTGTGACTATCCACACTTTGCGCGCAAGATGAGGGAGGAAGCCGCGTGCCGGGCCAGTGTAGCTACAGCTATATTTAGCCTCTCATTAGGTAGCACAACCACTCAGACATTAATCAATACTTATTCAGCTATGGAGACGCTGCAAAGCTGAACTCCGGATAGACAAAGCGGGATGGAGGGTGAGCGAGGCGGTGGGATACAATGGGACACAAAGAGTGAAGGGACATGGGGATGGTGATGGCGATGATAGGAGAAAAGCGAGAGAAAGAAACGAGCAGTTGAATAGAGGGAGTGAAAGAGAGGAGCGACGAGGTATTAGCCTGAACATTAACCGTGTACTAATAAAGCCAAGTCAACCAGTATTATAAAACCACCCTCCATTATAACCCCACAATGAAGTAATTCATGACCGTGAGATTGACTCTCTATGATGCTCAGCAGCTACACAGTGCTGTGGAGATTTATCTACAGTCCAATTATGGAAAAAGTATAATTTAATATCTAATCTAATTCTGTTTTTTACATCTCCTCGTGTTATTTTCTTCCAGCGCGTGAGCCGCTACAGTTTTTCATCTTGTGCCCATTTCCTTTCACTCCTTTCCGCATTCATATCCTTATTCAACAACACTGAGACAAATATGTATTTTCCAAGGTTTACCAAGCAGTCGCTGAGAGATTTGGGTCCACATCCCAATTTTCCCAGAGAAATTATATAACAAGGTAGAGCAGAGAAATGTTGCCATCATGAATAAACACAAATAAGTTCTGAGGGAATGACGGTGCAACGAGGAAGGCATAGCAGTACTTGACTAGCAAGTAGAGCGGCGAGACTACTACAACACCTTATCTCCCTCTTCTGCAGTCTGAAATCTAATACCTGGCATTTGGAGGCCATTTGGAGCAGATCGATGGAGTCAACGCCCGTGGTAATCTGTTTGACCGCCTTGGGAGACGGCCAAGGAAAATGTGTGCATGAGGGGTGGTGCAGGTGGGGTGGGTGGGCCGAGGGCTAACTGCGGAGGAACTTGGAGATGGAATATCAATATACTGCTGAATATCTGTGGACATCTTTACCAAAGAGTTATACCTTACTTCTTCATGCACACTGGAATGAGTTGTACTTCACTCCCTGGATTTAGAGATACTGGTTTCAATATTCCGGCTACAGCACCGTTTCCATCTTTGCTAAATGTCCCTTCTTCGGCTTGACATTTCACCACACTGAGTTTGCACCACTTGCCTGACCATTTAGAGGATATTACTGATGGGACAGCTAGCCGAGGAAGAGTTTATTCCAAATGCTTCTCAATCCATTGCCTCGGTTACATTTCCTTCTCTGACCTTTCCATAAAGCTTCTGATATTCATCCCCATTGATTTATCATTACATGATGACATTAGCCCGCTGCTGTTGTGCTACACATGAATCACACTCAATTAGGCTGACTGGGATCTAACAGTTGTCCTGGAATAACTTGTTTTACCCATTTCATGTGATCATTTTCGTCTACTTTACTAAACATTCTGTAATGTCTTTGAAAACAGCAAATCTTTAAAGCTCAGCACGTGGCACATTTCAGCAGTGATATGTCACAGAGGGTTAAACACAATCAAAATCTTCAGCAAAGTTTGTGGCTGTTTCCTATAAGTATGACAGCCGGAGTTAATTGAAAGTTTTTAATCAGTAATTTACATAATAACAGCACCGTTTATAAATTAGCAGAAGAGTAAACAACCTGAACAACAGCTACAACGACTGGTTTGGAACCCTTACCCTAACACAACCCCCAAAGCCTCAAGACTATTAACCCAATTAACTTGTGTTTTAATCAGAAGATGAACCTGTATCCCCACCCAGTGTGGGCGTCTGAACCACAATCCTCCATTTGACCACAACTGCAAGCTGAATGACCCTGTGGGGCATGTGTCTACTGTGTGTGTGTGTGTGTGTGTGTGTGTGTTATTGTGACAAGAACAAGAGCTGATAAGAGCAGCAGGCTGGAGCTAACCATGATGAAATGCCTTGTTAGCGCTGCACACAGAGGCAGCTGCACCTGCCCCTTGTCTAATGGCAAATTACTGCACCCAAATCAGCAACCTGAGGCCCACTACATCACATGCACATACACACACACACACACACGTAAATGTGTGTGGGAGAGAGAGAGATGAGAGATAACAACAGAGAGGATCGGGGAGGGGAGAGCCTGATCTGATGTCAGAAGCAATCTGCGTTCATTCACGACGAGGCCGGTAGCCCAGGTGTTTATCAACAACAAAATGTGCGAGAATTCACAGAACCTGTGTCTTTATGGGTTAAGATGTGTACACACATCGCGGATAGGAGATAATGTGATGTCATTTACCAAAAAACTGAGAATAGATTTTGCTTTGGGTTATGTGTGAATTTGAATTTTGCAACAGAATTCCTTCTTCCCTCCAATAAACAGAATTAATTAAAAAATCTTTCCTTTTAGTTTCTTTTTTTTGCCACAGTAGATTTTCACTTGCTGAGATACGCAGGCATAACAAGAACATGTTGAAATGGATTTGAGAAAAAGATCTTGTACTTGTCTACCGAACATTCCTCTCTGTAATTTCACTCTGCAAGTATGACAAATAAGAAATGAGACATTAAATTATAGTTCCAAGAGCTACAAATATTTATCAGTCTAAACTTTTTAAAGTTATTCATTTGCATTTTTGCACCGTCACTGCTGGAGTCAGGCTTTCAAAGCACCTGTACACATCTATCCTGCATGTTGACAACTTTCCTGATGTGTCGACTGGTGCAGCAGCTGCAGAAAAAGAGAAAGCTGGTCTTTTCTAACAGCTACATCTGCCCCCAGCAGACGCTCCACTGTGAATTACTTCCACATCCCCAAACTGGGGGGGGGAGTGCGAGCCCAACTGAATCCAGCGTTTTAGAAACATATGCTTGGCATTATAAAGCCCTATAGAGATGGCAGGGTGCAGCCAATAGGTCAGATCTACAGGAGATTATCTATTTCCCCATGTACTAACCCAACTAATCCTATAGAACTCTGCCATGGCTGTCAATACCAACTACTCTCAGAAGAGGAGTTAAGACTGGAGGTTTAAGTGCCTGGGATTCAGCCTCCAGCCATTTACAAAGTTTGACTATTTAGTGCAAAGGCGATGTAACTGCATTATCTTTGATTTTCCTTATAGTACATCAATAACAATTTAATACAGAGAGCTCCCCTGAGTTCATTGGGGTCATATGTCTGTCAATTAAGGTCAACGCTCAACACTGGTAAACTTCTCAGACATCCCAGGCTCATCTCACCTGCAGAAGCCCAAGAAGCTCGAGTTATTTGTTCCCCATCAGTGAGCCCTTTGTGAGGCCCACTGAGGTGTAAGGCATCACCTGCCAAACCTTTTCTTTCTCCTTCTAAATGACCACAAAGACCAGGCTGAGAGGTAATTTACAGACTTAAGGAGCCAATGCATAAAAGCAATACCCAACTATTTAAGTGAGACACTCCCAAAAAGGAAGAACAAGACAGGGAGAAAGAGGATGGGAGGATGAAGCTGCAGTTGCGTATGCAGCAAGCACCTTGGCGCTTTGTCGTAACATTTAGACAGCCGGCCCCAGAGTATCCGAAGAGAGTACACATTGATTGAGTGCGAGTGGATGGAGTAAAATTGAGAGAAGGAAGGAGTGATGGAGTTGTTTTTCCCAATCTGTTCCCCTTGCAATGCAGGCCTGCGACGCACAGGAAAAAAACACTATGGAACCCACCACTTGTCTTGGGAGAGACTGGCCTATATAATGCACTGCGACAGACTGACTGGGCGGCTGAAGCTGATAGCTGTTTGCCCTCCCTCTCCCCCTGTCTCCCTCTCTCCCTCCAGTCTGGCTCTTGTGATTGCACTCATTCTATCTCTCTAGCTTTCTGGAGAGCTCAGATGGCCACCAGGATAACCACGACGGCACGTTGGAAGCCTCTTCGGTGGTGTTGAATGTCTTTCGCCCTCGGGTCTTTCCCACACACACTCACATACACCGACACACACACACAGACAAAATCCTGCCCATGCTCATGCTTACCCTCGAACACACATATACCAAATAAATAACCATCCTTCTAAGCAGCCGCGTGCCAAAACACAATCACTACCAAATAAACACGCATCGGCTCACTCACTATCCAAGATAAGCTCAAATTGGCCGGTGGTACAAAATAAATAAATCAACAAATCACAGCAGACACATTGCACCTTTAAATTAGCAATCTGTGCTGAGCAGGAAGCAGATGCTGTGTTAAGCCTATTACAGGTTTGTTTTGTCTTTTTGACGAGGCCTGACAACAGCTGGGACACGTTGAGCTAACCAGTGAGAGGGACCAAACCAAACGTAATCCCACTGAAATGAGCCAATGGGTTCTGATATAGGAGATGCTGGACGGAGAAGAGAATCAAGGTATACTGCATTTACTTTCACTGTATTATTCTCTGATTTTGTTTTAGCCTTGTTCTTTTTAGGGGGCAACTCTAACCTGATGTGGCTTTTTTTTTTTTGGAGTACCAGTACCACTGCTTTTGGTTTTCTTATCTCAACCGTAAAAAACACAGGAACCCCACCAGACCCATTTCTGACAAAATATGAGAAGTGAGCAATCTTTAGGGCTGAAACTGGCTGAGTAATTGGCAATTCCATTCACATTAAAAACAACTAAAGGAACCTATGTAATCAAGGGTAAAGCACAGGAATTTGAAGAGGTATGGGCACCCTTAATGGACTTTCTCAGGCAACGGTAGATTTTATCTATCTGTAGGGATATCGAGTGTGACTTTTTTTTTTTTCTTTTCTTTTATTTATTATTGTTATTATTTTACGTAGGTATGTAAGTTTGTGTGTGCGTGTTTCTTTCTTTATTTATTTTTTTGTATGTATGTGTATGCAGTGAAGTTCACCTGCATTTCATTGTGCAACTTGTGTGGTATGTGTCAATGTGTTTTGTATTGTTTTGTGTTTTGTACTGGAAATAAATAAAAAAACATTGCTCAAGAAAAACAACTAAAGGTAGTCTGCAGTTTTTTTTCTCCATTAAAGTCACACTGGATAGTAAAGAAGTCAATGTACATCATGGCACAACGCTAAGAGCTTGAATCATAACTCTTGCCTGAGAAGGGGAAAGTTGTTTTAATACCTGTACAACAAAATTTGATCATTAAATATTCTTCTTCTTCTTCTTCTTTAATAAAAGGGTTTATCAACCACAGAGGTGCCCTCGCTGGTGTATCCGCTAACTAGTGACTGATAAAGACCGACAGAGAGGGGCTTTGGACAGAGAGTGGGAAGAAGAAACAGAAGAAGAGAACCCATTATCAAGCTAATTGTTTCTTGGCCCCCGGAGGTCCTGCATGCTCTCCCATGGACGAATCCAGTAAAGAAAGAAAGAGGTAGGGAAAAGGAGGATAATGCTTGTTAATGGTAGGTAGTAAATGAGGCCAGCACAGGGATGACAGTCAGTGTTGGTTGTATGCAGGGAGAGAACAAGTCTGTCAGTATTTCTCCCACAGAGTCATAATATCTGCAGCTAAGAAATGCATCAGTGGATTTTGACTCCTGCAGGCACCCTTCATTTAATTTTGTTCTTCTGTTTCATCACTGGCGGAATGAACCCAAATGAACCCAAAATGAAACAATGCTTTCCTTCATGATGTTTGTTAGACTGTGTTTTGAGTTTTTCTCGACTGAGGCAGCATAAAAACTGAATAATGAGGGAGCACATAAAACCCCTCATATATTCTCTGTCAATTGGGCATATTAAAGGTTTATGGAGAACAACTGTGTGAAAGATACCATCCCTTCTCTCCATCTCCCTCCATCTGAGCCTTTATGAAAACTCTTCCAGAATACTTACCATATACAAGTTGTGCTGGATATCGCTGACCTCTGCTTTCTAAGAATTCATTTTGAAAGGTCCCAGTCTTTGCTTTTTATAAGCTCTCTCCAGACTGTTTACCTCGTGAAAATGCTGTCTGCAAGAATGGAGACCATCACTCATCTTCAGTTAGGATTTTTTAAATTAGAGTGTAAACATACACGTCGCACATCATGATAGCCTGCATCGGCTCAGCTGAGAGGGGAGGAATGATGATCTTGCAGATGCTTGAGTGTGTGTGTGTGTGTGTGTGTGTGTGTGTGTGTGTGTGTGTGTGTGTGTGTGTGCATGGGAGAATCTGTATGTGTCCAAGGTACTGCCATGTGTCTGTCAACTTAGTTGAAGGTGTTTAGGCCAATCAGGCCTATATCTTGAACAGGAAGCATGACAAAATACTCAAATAACTTTGATTCATTGTGTTCTGCCAGTTATTTAAATTGTAAAGCTGGGTAGTTAAGGAGATACACAAATTGTATGTTTTACCAAAAGGCTAATGAGAAATCAGATACTGTCATTCAGTCGAACACTTAAGAAAGTCTGGGTAATTCTTACACAGCCACATATAACTGTATTTATGTGAGCCCATGTAATATATCACATTGCTGATACTGAAAAAATGTATTTATATTTACTTACTTAGAATATTTTTGGTAAACATCAAATTGTATATGTGTTCGGCCTCCTAGGTGTATTGTATTTAGGATACATGAAATTTAAGCCACGTTTTGCAGTGTTGCATCGTTGTCTATTTCAGCCAAGATCACCCTGTTGCTATCATGACGGTTATTTCCTCACACTTGACAAATCTCCTCCACAGTGACAGCTGATATTATATAGTGGTTTCTACAGAGTAATACTCTCCATGACTGATAAACTATACTTTGACGTGTACAGTAAAATCAATTCCATGAAGTTTAAAGAAAGACAACGGTCATGGTTGAATAACAGGAAGCCAAGCAAGAGGCACGACACTCAATCACACTTTGTTTTTACTGGAACTTTACCTGCCAATCACTTCGGATTGTTGTTTTTCCATTAATTTCAAACGTGCATCACGTAACGGGAGTTTATTTTGGACCCGTTTTGACAGTCATTTGGAAGGGCACTTTTCCTACCGCAATCACCACAAAAGTCACGTTGGAGCGGGTGCGCAGGTGACATTGCCGTCTCCTTTCTGTGCGATGTGCTGCGCAGTCCTTCCTATGATTGGTTATCTAATAATGGCCATTTAAAGAGTGGGGAAAGGCAGATATTGCTATTGACATTTAGTCGGATCTGAGAGGACAAACACTGGCAGATTACTGATCCTTCTCCGAATGAAGAGACCATCTATCGACAACCTTATGACAGTGCGGAGAGGAGCCTGGTGCCTCGTTCTATTCCACACATGAAGGACAGGACTCATGGAAGGGTTCCAAACAGTGGAGCTGTTTGTGTGTGTGCGCCAGCGTGCTTGCGTGCGTGCGTGTTCAGGCAGTCCCTCTCTGCAGCCCAAGGATTCTTCTGTCCACCCACATCAATCTTTTTAGCGCGGAATGCCGCCTCCCAGGATTCCTGGCCTAGTCTCTGTTTGGATTGAGGACCCCTCTTTCATTCTCATTTCACCTCTCCTCCTTCTCCCCATCCACTACTTCCTTCTCCATTTCATCAGCATCATCATTCTTCACCTCTCATTCTCCAACACACACTCTTTGCTCTGTATCGCGGTTATTTGCACCTTTCCTCTTTTCACCGCCCTGTCTATCACGTCCTGCCTCTCGTTCATCTCTACTCTCTCTCACTCACTTTTCTCTCACCCCTATGATCTCTCATTCTCCAGGAGGTTTGAAGTTATAAATGGTCATAGCTGTAAGCATTGCATCATTAACTCATCTTCACTGGATGTTAACTTTGCACAGTGCTGCTCAATCCAATTAATTTCTTAGTTAATCAATTCAACATCATTTTTCAGAAGGGGCTTTGAAAAAGTGGACTAACACAGCGTGGCAAGAAAACCTGCTTATCACACACATTAACAACAACTGAAAATTGAATAAATAATCAGTGATACAATAATACAGGGGATTGCAGATGAGCTGTTCAAGGTAAATGGATGATGTCCAAGTGAAATTAAATTATTTAAGAACAGTGAGTGCAAGTGCGATTTATTCTGAAGAAATACAGGAAAATGGTTCAACTAAAATATGTTTTCCAGAATAAAACACACCACTGACAAAAATGTTATCTGCCTTGACCCTACTACTCTGACACATCTTTGGGACTTTATTCATTCGTCCAGTCATTACTCATGCTCCAGATTGACTGGGAGGTCCCCGGCCACCAGCGCACGCACGCGCGCACACACACACACGCACGCACGCACGCACGCACGCACGCACGCACGCACGCACGCACGCACGCACGCAGACATGCGCAGACACCAACACTAAACACCCTGGGATTCATCTATCAGTGAATATTTAACCAGGCTGGGGGCCATGCCAACAGTGTCCACAAATAATCATCAATCACCAGGACTTATAACTACACACACACATTCACATACACATACACATGCACACGCACACACACAGGCACACACACAGCATTTCCGGGCCAAATAAACCAGTTGAAGGCATTGACTGCGGGTGCTTGTCATTTCAAATGAATCGCCTATTGACTGTTCTGCATTGAGGTGACTGGAAGGACCTGGGAGCAATAACAAAGCACCTCTCTGGCCCCTCTCAGTCTCTTCTCTCCAGCACCATACAGGGTGATAGTGGAGCAGGAATGAGGAATGTGACAGCCCGAGCAATCGGACAATACCATCTTGTTTGAGAAGCTGACGTACAACACTGTGTTACCATAGCTACAGAGAAAGAGAGAGAAAGTGTAGGGGGTGTGATGGAGAGAGGACGGAGAGAAGGGGCCAGACTGCAAAGGAAAATTAATTTTGTGTACAAGGCCATGTCGCAAAGAAAATTGCATTTTTCCCTTAGATGGGGACTGCGGGAAAAACTGTTGTTAGCCCACTGCATGTGTGGATAAAAGTGAATATGTATGTGTGTGTGTGTGTGTGTGCGCAGGCATGTCTCCAGCCTTCCAGATGCCATCTCAGTGGATTGTAGCCAACAATGTTGCAGGGCTGTCAGAAGGCTCTTTATTACACAGGCTTTTATATAAAAGAGACTGGAAGGCTAAGAATAAGATGCAGCCTGTGGATTAGAACGCACAATGAACTAATGCAAAGTAAAGAGAGAAACGAAGGAGAGGAAACACTTGAATGTGTGTGTGTGTGTGTGTTTGTGTGTGTGTGTTTGTCACATCCCATCGCACACAAACACTAGCAGGCAAAAGAGAACATGCGCGACAGCACACTTTGCATACATCCCCCTGACACACACATACAGAGAGTGAGAGAAAGATTTGTGGCATGACGAGTCGTCTGAATTCCACGGCTCTCTAAGTAGGTCATGCAGCCTTTTCAGAGTTCCACTCCTCCCCACGCTGCATCAAAAATGCATAAATCCCCGCACATTCTCCTTGCTAGCAGCTTCCCAGGCCAGCAAAAGCACATCTTTAGTGATTCTAATCCCATCAAAGGTGGTTCTGCTGGTATGTAAACACAACATGGGATGAAAATGCCTTCTCTGGCACTTCTTTCGCATTCACGAGTGCTCTTCATTTTTGGGCATGTTCGTGAAGTCTCCAGCCTCCACCGATTGAAGCTGCTGGTCTTAATGGAGGGGTTCCGACTTATGTCTGGCTCAAGGTTGGTTACAGTAAGATGAGGTGGTTCCCACTAGCGAGGCTTTACTGGTCGGTGATGCTATCTGTAAGATTTACTCCCCTGTCAGATGAGCGGAAATGGGGGAGGTATACAAAGTGAACGCAGGTGAGATAAGCTCCGGCATGGCTCCTGACAATGGAGGAGCAATCAAGATGCAGAGTGGAAATGTTAGAAGTGATTTTGAAAGAGCTGTGCAGTGGTTGAAATGTAATGTGAATGTAATATGTCTTCATTATCCTGTATCAAATAAAAGATATCGAAATGCCATCACAAATTTGTATTAAAGCTCTGAATCCTCATGTTTAATTGGTGAGAGCGTCATGTCAAAATACGGACGGACATGTTATGTCTGCTTTGGCGTATGACAGCTGTAATTCCCGTCAACCCAACTCTCTTCCACTCTTGGTATTCAGTTCATTCGCAGATGAATAATTGAGCAGATCACAATAATAGGCTTCCTCTGTTACATCCCAATCTCTGACCACTGAGCCACCCAAGGGAGCGCAAGTGACAGTCATCACCAGTGACTCTGTGACTGCATCACCTATCACAGAGCTTCGGTGTGTGTGTGTGTGTGTGTGGAGGGGGGTGCAGTTGTGTGGCTGAATAATTCAAAAGGGAGCAAAGTGGCCATTCTAAATTACATGTAAACCACATAAAGGAGAAGCTCTGAATGAGCAATACATAATGATAATCAATATGTTCAGTCTATTTATAATTGACTTTTTCACGCTTGGCATGAAATGTTAGACTCTTGCCACAAAGTCATTCCAATTTCCAGCCATGTAATTTATCACACAACGATCCCTATTGATTTGGTTGTGTGGGTGGTGCTGGTTAAGATCCAGTTATAGATTAGACTTATTTCTTTTGTCACCTGAGTGAGACGTTATTTCACAAGGCCTGACCTCTTTGATCAAAACTGAGCACATCAAAGCTAGCTCGACATTAACACACACCAAACCATTTTGGCTTTGTATACAGTTCATCCTCTCAAAATATATTATTTGACTCTCGAGCAAAAAAGAAATCTCAACCCTGCCACTACTTCAGCTGGAGCAAAAGTTACTGCCTCCCTGTCAAAGTTAGAATAAAACTACTAAGAATGTTTTGGTGAAGAAGAGGAAGAAAAAATTATTTTGCTGCTGTCCTATAGGAATGCAATTCTGTCAGGATGTCGCAATGTAATATTAATGAAAACCACAAATTCTTTCAATGAGCATAGACTGTAAGAGGCTTAAAGATGGGCCTAAAGCCAGTATTGAGCTCAAACTCATAAATAAATCAACTAGTGTTAGCCACCTCCAGTTTTCTCCCAAGTCTGTATATGTTCGAGGGTGGAAGCTAGTGTGTGTGCGTGTGTGTGTCTGTGTGTGCGTATGTACACAGGGTAGAGGGAAGCATGCACTCTTTCCTGATGTGTCACTGATGGACAGTGAGCACAAACATTCACTGTCCCTTAAGGCAAAGCATGGTGGCCTCTGTGGAGAAGATCACAACACACTAACATCACAGTCCACCTCACACAGTCTCACTCTCTGAAAATGCTACTATACTAAGCTGATTCTTTATATATATATATATATATATATATATATATCTATCAAGTATTGGTATTTAGTCTGTGTGTGTCAGGTCAGATGTCGCTTCACAAAATGAACAAGGGTCAAGAAGTTCATTCACGCCTACTCGATGTGTGTGGGGGAGGGGGGGTGTATTTGCTTTTAAGAAACTAAAATCAATGCTCGACATACAAAAGCATCTGCAGTGACTGAATGGCTGGAGCAGAACGTGACCCCTGACCTCTCTGTGAATCAGAATTTCCCAAAAATAACCGATAAAGCATCAGTTCTTCATCACTCATCCCTCACGCTGTCTTAGGATCCACCAGGACAACCTAGTCCAAGTATTGATTTCAACATCAAAAAATGTTCGTTAAATTGCACAATGTTTTACACTATGGCTTAATCTTACTGAGATACACTGTACTGGACTGAATTAGCATCACCTCCCTCATTCAGTCTGAAAGTGTGTTCATGTTATCAGATATAACAGCGGGCACTGCATCTCTCCAGCCGACATCATTTTTCAGCCAGAGTAGAAGTTGTATGTGATTGAAAGGATATCTATAGTGACAAACTTACACAGTAGTTTAGTAGTAGATAAGATTTAACCAATAACTGAAAACTCACTTTCCAGAATTTACTAAATATGTGTTGTAATATGTTTTAATGTGTAATTATCTTTGCAGTTATTATATTATATATTTGATTTCCTGTCCTTTTTGGATTTTTTAACAATGTTAAGTGCATTTGAGCATTGTTAAAAGGGCTACATACATCAAGGTAATTGTATTATTATTATCATTATTACTACACTAACGTGTACAGGTACCTCATTCTCATTCATACCAATTCCAACTGTTAGATGACATCGCCATTCTTTATTGAGAAATCATATGATTGTTTTTACCACGTTACGATACGACCTCAGAGTGAGATGTCAGTATCAGCACTGGATCGGGAAATATGAAGTCAAACTGGGGAACTGGTGCAATATGACAGATGCTTTATGACAAAAGACATTTGCAGATACTGTTTTCAGCAAACAATAACGGTGTGCTATTTCCTATATGCTTTATCTAGCTAATACAAACAGAGAGAAAGAAAATCTTTCAAATGTCAACTTTGCAAATGCTCAGGCTGTCGAATCTATTAAGTTTGTGTTTGATTTCTGAAATATTTTTCTGAAATAAATAACCTTTTCTTAGTGAATTATTCAGACTGAACAAATTCCTAATGTATTCTCACATTAACTCATGCAACATTTTGCGGACATTTTACTAGAAGGCTGGCAGGTAAAGTTCCACAGCAACTTGACTCTGACATTTGCGTTCTCACATAGAGTCCCTCTGAAAAATCTCAAGAAAATCTCCAGGGTTCAGTTTGTGTCTGGAAGCAAATCCTCGATCACACAAAGAAGACACATCAAGTCGGGTTCCTTTTCAATGTTGGTGCCACTCAGGTCTACACTCCACTCGGCCAAGATAACAAAGAAGTCGCAGATATTTCTCAGTTTTTCTAAACCAGAGGATGGATAATTGTTTTAATTGGAGCGTGTTTCTTCTGTTTAACTTCATCAACATCTACATTGCAAAGCATCACCGTAAAAAATTGCCAGTGACTAGTTTTATGCGTTACCAAGCCAAACCACAGCGAAGGCAAATCAAAACTGATTTCCATCTCAGGAAGAATCCAGGGAGATCTAGTATAAATCCGAGGTTGTTTTTGGCCTGCAGGGGGAGGGAGAGGCGTCTTCTTCAGTCTGAATATCCCAAACTTTTACTGCACAGGCAGCTGAGCTTAATGAGGGTTGCTGAGCTCGGATAAGCATAGGCTACCAGGCAGTTGCAGAACACCGCACTCTTTCTCCTCCTCGCCTTCTCTCTTGACACTTCCATGCCCAATGGCTTCTTTTCTTTCCCAGCGAACCAACAACTCCTCACACACAAACGTGTCATACAACGGCAAAGAAGCAACATTGAAATGACTACACCTCCAGGCCTGAACACAGCGCTCCGCTGCCCCTTTTGTTCCTGATACCTTTTACTCTGTGTGTTTGAAATCTAGTCCTGTTTACTCAAGTGAGAAAATCTGGAAAACCTCAACAGCGACTGCCCAAGGGTCCTCTCTTAATTGCGTCCACCACAAGTAGGCCAAAGCGGTTCATCACAAATTGACAAAACAAAAGACAAACACAGAGCAGAAGACTATGAACACACAGGGCTCTTATATCTGCATTGAATCGTCTGAAGGCTTCCGAGATGCTATTTAAAGATGTGTTTAAAAGCCTAAGGCAACTGCAATGAGCCTAAGTGACATGTCATATAAACATTGGCTATATAGAGTAGATAAACAAGAATAACTATTATAAAAGACAAAACTAATGGACAGAAATTTAAGAAGTAAAAAGAAACGAGTGGGGACAGAAGATAATAGGGTCAAACATCACTACATTAAGATGTCTTCTTCTGCCTATCTGCCCACCTGATTGCCTGTGTGTGTGTGTTTTCCTCTCCGATGGGCAGTAATGAATAAAATAACAGTGGAGGAAGATGAACTACTTCCTCTGTGAACTCATCAGGCAGACATTGGCATGCACCACTGCATCCAAGATGGCTGCATCTCTGCCCCCTCCTAGTGAATACTGTTGTCTGCTACTGCCGACAGCGAGAAAGCACACCGCAGGTGAGAATATGGTAGAATATGTTATGGAGTGTAGAAGATGTCCGTATGAATTTGCTGTGTAGCTGAGAGGTGTGTTATCCCCCCCAAAAAAATGCTATAGCGTAGAAAATGAATCTGCATTGCTCGGAAAAACTGCGTCAGTGCTTTAAAATACAGCCAAAGATGAATGTTCTTTTCGATGTCTTCCTGTGTGTGGCTCCTCTGATTGGTGCATTTGCTGAGGAATATATTCAAGCTCTGCTTATTGATTTAATCAAATTTAAAACTTAAGTTATAGCTACATTTAAATATGCTTTTCTGCCTACAAGCAGCTTGAAAAGTGGATCAAATAAATGAAAACCCCAAATGAATTGTTGGGCAATTCCTGTAAGCTTTTGTGTAAAGCACCACAGAAATGAACTGCTGGTCAGGTAAATGTGGATTGTTGCATTGGAGGCAAAGGAGTGTGACTCTGGATGATCTTCTTTCATGTGTTTGATGTGTCTCCTGGAGGATGGCAGGGCCCCAGGGGAGCAGGCCAGGCCAGAAGGCCTTTGATGAGGCACCTCCACTGGCTGTGATCGGATAAAACTGCTCCCCCCTCATTCACCTGCCCCAGGACATGATGCTATAACAATGACGGCAGAATAGAACCTCTGAATAATGCTGGAATTGAGCTCTACTTTATCGAAAGCTGAGCTTTGATACTCTGTTTTCATTTATTTATAAGGTAGTAGGGACTCAGAGCAAATCCCCCTCCCCCCCAAAGAAAAAGGTTTTCTTACTGGATAATGAGCTAGTGCCTTATTAACCAACGACTAACAGACGACAATACAATGACAGTAGAGACTGTTCAGACCTCAAATCCGGTCTCCTGAGTTTTGCTGTAGAGCAGGTACCTGTGTGCATGCAGGAGCGGAGGAATTCTTAGAATTTTCCCTCCATCAGAAAAGACAGTACGAGGGTGGGATGGAGGAACATAAATATAGAACTAATGGCGGAGAGGAGAAGTTAGGGTTCAGATGAATGACAAATGAAGAGAGTGACGGGAAAGGGAGACACAAACTGTGGAAGGGAGCGTGACAGAGAGCGGGAGAGAACATGTGAATAGGAGGGAGAAACGGAGCAGAGTGAGAAAACAAGCAAGGGAGGAGGTAGAAAAAGTTCCATCACTTCTGCGATGATGTGGGTGGAAGGCAGCGCGTGGGCAGATTCAAGGGAGAGAAGAATGCAGAGGGAGCTGGCTCATGACTCTCTCTCTCTCGCTCTGAATCTCCTCGTATCAGCTTATCCACAGAGATGCAGAATGAGCATGAGACTGTTCTCTTTTCATGTCTCCACATTCCCACACACAGCCACAAACCGCTGGTAGATAATGATGGCTGCAGTCATTAGGGGGAACAAGGAGAACTATATGCCTGTGTTTGTGTGAACACAGAGCAGAGAGCCACGTCAATCACCGGCGAACGTCCCACCCCTTACACACAGGGGTGGGAATGAGGAGATACAAAGTAGGGTGGGGCGTACACTGAGCTTGACACGTCCTCACATAAACACACATCAGCTCATTCACTCTCTGCACACACACACACGTGCACACACACACACACGTGCACACATGAAGCCATTTGATGTCTCTGAATGTCTCCTCTGGTCGCCAAGGAAATGGGTTTTTCACTCATCCCGCTCGGTCAGCCTGCAGCACGTTGCCATGGCAACAGAGAACCTGTTGAAGGGGTAAGCTGCAATGCCGGTGAACGGGAGATAGGTTCTCATGTGAGGGAATTTGCAGATTTGAATTGGACCACTTCCATAAACACGCGTGTTTGTGCGTGTGTTAAGCGCAGTCTATTTATGTTTGTCTGACGCAGGGGGCACTGGCTGCTTCTTCTGCTGCTGCTTCTCTTGTCTGCATATTTGTTTGTATGAGAGAGAGAGAGAGAGAGAGAGAGAGAGAGAGAGAAGGCAGGCGAGGGGTAGAGGGAGATCATGAGTGTGAATGAATGAGCATAAAATCCCTGATTGCTATTGTCTCCATGGTTGCAGTATTTCAATATATTATAAAATGAACCAATTCATCATAAATCAGTGTTGAGTGTGTGCCATACACTCTCCCACTGAGTGTGTTGCAAAAACACAGAAAATAATTCAAACTCTCAGTGGAGCTTCAATCAGATGTATGACCATCATCATGCAGAGAGGGACTGCCCGAACACACACGCACGCACACACGCACGCACACACACAAACACACACACGACTTTGGTTGGTGATAGAATTTTCCTGATGTAAAACTCACAAGGTAGTCACAGGTTGTAGCATGGAAACCCTGACTGACAGAGAAGCTCTTTCCTTAAATTCCTTAGGTTCAAATGTTCACTTTTACAGTAAGTTGGGTTTAAACAGGGGTGGAGCGTCAAGATTGACAGCTGTGACTGACTCACAATTGGTCACCACTGTGCAGACACAAGCAGCACATGCACAAGATGGCGGCCTTCATGTCAGGGATATTTTGGCTTCATCTCTCTAGTGAATATAATGCAGTTCAGACATAGGTTTTAGCTAATCCATTAATGTGACAGCTAGTTAACAATGTATAACGCCTCAGCATTGTACCTCCAAAATGAAAAAGTCATAAATTCTGAGTCCTTGCTTCCAACTCTCTGAGAATGTGTGTGTATGGGCTTCTGCCTCCTGTTTGCTATGTAAATGTGATTCATTTAATTTGCATTAGACATTCAGTAATGCATGTAGACTGCTAACACAGCGCACAAGCTCCACTTCTGGTTCACTGGCTTTTCATGTTTTGTAGCCCCCTTCCGTGTTCTGTGGTGTCACCAGGGCTGGTCTCAGTGAAGAGCCAAGTCACCCTCAGGCACCTCTGTACAGTATATCTGACCTGACCATGCACCAGGAGTGTGGGGATGCTGGAAGAGGCTGTCTAATACTGTACATAGCTTATAGAGATGAGGACAGGAGTGATGATAGTGTGTTTGGACGCAAGGGCCAATTGCTTCGGTCCCACTGAGCATGGTGGCATGAGAAGCAGACAGCATCTCTGATGTAAAATCATTACATCATGGTTGAGCACTGTATAAGATCGTTTACAAAATGGCAGGAAATCAGTCCGCCTGTGTTTGTGTGTTGTGTGTCAAAATGACAACTGTACACAGCACTTTTGTCAGGGGAAGTACAATTAGATGCATGACTCACTATGGAAGATCATATACACACAGACACTGAAACAAGGATCAATAACAAGCCTTTCTTTCACAAATCCTCACAAATACAAATGGCCTAATGTTGGATGGTCTTTGTCTATTAGCACATCAACAAAAAAGGCCTCTTGGCCTCCTATTACATAACATCCAAGGCCTTGTCTTGATATTTTTTCGAAATTGTTTGCCTCTGTTATTTAAGAAAAATCTCTGTCTACAAAGCCCTGTTTACTAAAAATCTCAGTCGAGGCGAGAAAACGTGCATTCCAGGCCAGTAGGTGGTAGGGATGGGCGTTCGACTAAATTATCTTCGTCGATCGTCGGGAGAGTTAATGACGAATTTTCGATTAATCATTAATATTTTCAAGTTAAAAAATTCACTATTTATAAGCTACATTAAAATGCAGTGGGGAAAAAAAGCGTGTTTCCTCATTGAGATCTTTATTACAAGATGAACAAAATATGCGCTGCCGTAATCTTAAGCAGCGGAGCCGACAGCTAGAAGCCGGAGCTACTAAACACAACTGACCCTCGTTTTTTTCCCCTCCAAACTAAAATAATAATATAAAAAAACATAATGTTAAACAACAACTACAGATATATAATACTTAGGTCTGACAGGTTTTGCCAAATGTAACTCAAAACTATCAAACAAGTTACAGAGTTGAGAAATCTTCATAAAAATAACCAGTAACTCACATACAACTTCAGCACCAGCCTACGGATTTGTGTTGAGAAAGATGAGCATGTTAAACTGCTCTGGGGTCAGACGCGAACGCAGCCTGGTGACCGTCAGTCCAGCCGCCGAAAAACCCGCTCTGAGGGGACTGACGTCGCCGTGATACACAGGTAGCTCCGTGCTAACTTGGCTAGCCTGGCCGCGGCTCCGGTGTTTGCGCTCCCCTGGTCCGTGTCAGACAACGCAGGCTCCTCGTCTCCCCCAGCCTCTGGGATAGCTTCGCAGTGTTGGCAGTGAACCAAGTCATTTTTTAACTCAAAATGGTCCCATGCAACACTTCGCCGTGACCTCTTCATGTTTACTTTGGAAATGGAACTACACGGTAACTCGCAGCCAGTCGCAGGTAACTGAGTAGGACTGTGGCGTTTTTTTCAAACACTGCCTCCCGTGGTCAAATGTGTAATTAGCGAATTTCTCGATGAAAAAATTATTTCCTTGACGAAATTCTTAATGATCAATTAATCGATCGTCGATTAATTATGCCCATCCTTAGTAGGTGGTGATAAAGTCAACACAAGCAATCTGTGGAAAGTTACCCAGAACATTGTGGTCCAAATAATATTGGGCAAATTTAGATGCCAACTTATTACTCATTAGATCTAGCAGTGCTAACCAAAAGCAGACAGAATTTCCCGAGGCAACATTGGGCATAAGCTGTGATGTCATCATTTCCCAAATACTTTGCATATAATAATAGAAACTGCGAATTTTTTTAATCTGAACTTTGGCTGGCATTTAAAAAATCACTCTCTGTTTTAGAGATTTAAATGTGCGTTTGTGTGTGGACATTAGGTCCAAATGCCGAGGCTGATGTCACGTGACCTTTTAATGAAAACCAAATCTCAACATTATGGTGACTTATACCACAAAATATGAACCGATGCACAGACAATTGACTCATGGTCTTTAATCCAGATGTTACTATTAATTATGGCAGAATGGCCTTTGGATTTTGACAGCGGGAAATGTACACAGACCGTTTAATAAGACCACGGAAGCACATAACTTCAGGGTTGAAAATGGACTCCTCGCTTTACCTACAGTCAAAACATTACATTCTACATGTGAACCCTTTGCACAGAAAAGAAATGAACAAGCTACAGTGAATGACACTGAGCATCTCCACTCGTCCTCTGTTTTTCAGAGAAGGACGGAGACCGATCCCTGACAGTGATGTGTCCTGACATCCCCAAAACGTAACCTGTCTGTCTATATTGGCACATCTGCACGTGTGTGTGTGAGTGCACATTATGGATGTGTGTGTATGCGGTTTACTCATTTGTTGGTGAATCACTCAGCTCTGGGGTCCTGGCTGACTTCTTTTCCCCCTGCCAATTCCTACTGATTTTTGCCTCCACTCTCAACCCCCTGCTCCCTGCCCTTCATCTATCTGCTGTCAAGAGGAAACACCCCGAGTTCTACCAAAACATCAACATTTCAGGAATTAGAACGAGAAGATGCCTGATATGTGTTAACACATTTGTAACACTTTATGTGGGTTGAAAATGTATAATGATAAGTGAAGGAAATGTAAACTCAATGTATCTTGCAGCAACAAATGTAAAAGAGAAGCATTTGTTTTTTTTGATGATGGAATAACCGCAGTAATGAGCGCCATATCTGTTTTAGGTTGGGTGCTCTGTCTGCCATTCGGTAAACTTAACAACCGTCTCAGAAAACACATCACCAGTTCTCTGTAACCCCTCTGGAGCAGCCTTTTCGTGGCCTCGTCACAACCAACTGACTGCTCCGATCCGACACCGCTAGTGAAACAGGATGTTTGATCAGGGGGAGCCAGTGGGGACTTGTACTGTCTGCCCTCTGATCTGTGTTCCCATCAGTTGGGCCAAGCTGCTGGACTAATGGGCATCTGGGCAGATATTAGAATGTTGTGCTCCACAGTTCCCTTCCAACTTAATGAGAAAACACTAGTTCCCCGTACTCCCCCTGACAGAGGCGGTGGGAAGAAAAACAACGAGGGGAGAAGGAGAGGAACTTAGAAGCGTTAATTAGTGAGCAGAGGCGAGAAACTGCGAAAAGGAGGGAGAGAGAAAGAGAAGGTGATGGCAAAGATGAAGATAAGGTTATTCAGGTGAGAGAGGCTAAAGAATTTGTGCATGTGACTATAACTACACCTACAAATACCTCCCATACCGATATCTCTCTCTCTCTCTCTCTCTCTCTGGCCTCAAATCTCCTGCTCCTGCTAAGCTGCTCAGGTCTGATGAATAAACCAGTGCTGTGACTCTCAGCCCAGGAGAGGGCCATGCATTACTGCTATGAAATGTTAAATGACTTTGGAGCCTGGGCCATAAAAGCAGCAGCAGCACTTGCAAGAAAGAGGAGAGAGGAGGGGGAGCTGGCTGCGTTTACTCTTCCTCTCCTCGGCAGAAGTGTCAGCTGCGCTCCCCGTCTTTTTAGCTACTGGTGTGGAACGGGGCCCAGCTTGTTCTGGGCTGGAGCTGCATTGGCATGTGTGTGTGTATGTGTTTGTTTGTAGGTCGGGAGAGTTTTGGGGATTTATGGCCAAATCTGATTCTGTTCGTGCGTGTATGTATGTGTGTGTGCAGCGTCAGCTGCAACAACAAGGGCCTTCCAGCGGGGTTCAGGTGTGTACTCTTAAACTCTCTCTGTCTCTATACTTTTACTCTTTCAAATCTCTGGAGGGAACCACCTTTTTTCCTCTTTCACTATCTTTTCTCTCTTCCCCCCTAGTTAAAGAAACCTGGGACTGACGCTGGGCATAAACACGCTGGGCTCCTATTAACTGTCGTGTTAAAGCACTACAGGGGAAATATTTTGGACTGTCTTCCTAACACAAACACATATACATTAGGACAAAACACACTCACACACACAAAAAGACACACAGCATCACACATACACTGAGCATTTTTGTGATTGCAAGGCACATGCAAAAACACACACTTTAGTAGCAACACAAGCTCATTAGGAGCATTTCCCTCTATCAGCCCTGCAGGTTAAAACACTTCATATTAACCATGCTTCAAACAGTCATGCTGGAGAGAGATAGGGGAGAAAAACTTACAGGTTTGCATTATTCATGTTCTCATGCGTGACAATTTGCACATCCAGCATATTGCATGGTGAGAGAACCTACATTGTGTGTTCTTTAAACCCACACATGGGTTTAGGATGAAAGAAGTCAAGTGAAGGCACGAGGAGCTGCTGACATTGTGTGTATATAATGTATTATTTGACAGGAAATATAAAAAGACAGCCCAATTAGACCCTGGCGCTGCTACAGGGTATGGAGGGGGAAAGTGTGTGTGCATTGTGTACAGATGTGCATGTTTTTTAAGGGTTTATACACAAACACATGCAAGTGTCCGTATTAGAGCGAGACTCTGGGTTAAGGCAAAGAAAGAGAATAAAGAGATTTTTTAGAAACGATGTAAAGAGGCGAGGGCGAAACAGAAGAGATGCTATATTTACTCTGTAGAGCACGCGAGCACTGCCAGCCAGGCAGAAGACTGAGCTTTGAATCGAAGCTATAAATAAACTGTACCACTACTGTACTTATGGCAGATGTGAGCCCAAAGAATAGGCCTGACCGGGCAAGACAAATAGGGCTGTCGATGAAGAGGGGGGTGAGGTGGGGGGACCCTTGATCTGTAGGTTCTTACAGCCTCAGATCCCCGAGGGAGAAAACCCAGAGAATATCCTTTTCATGTCATATTTGTGTAAAGAAAGTCCCCCTGATCCCCATGAAAAATAGAGTTGTTCATCACTCTGTGTGTATTTGAAAGCTTTAAAAAAAAGGTGCCTGGACTGAAACTGCTTGGCCTCCGTGGGATAAATAATGAAACAGGAGGACTTATAGTTTTAATCGACGACCCTCGACTCAGTTCAGACATCAAAACTGGATTCCATCCACTGGGTAGCAGGTCACAATAACAACTGGCCCAAGGATAAACGTGTCGCTGAGGAAGATGCAAACAAACATGCAACAAATTTTGAACTTATTTACATTTGACGTATCCTAATTCCACATCCACCACGCTGCTACAAACAACCAGTGATTGGCAGTAGAGGGGGGGGGGGGGGGGGAAGAGCGTATTTTGAAATACACCACCTCCTATTGTCAACCAGCACCACAAACCGCTGCACCACAGCACCCCTCTAATGTGCAAAGCTGCTGCTTACGACAAGATAAGCTGCAGTTGTAGCCTGTAGAATGAAGTCATATCTCAGCTGTTTGAAAGGGAGCTGTGTGTTTTCAACATTTTCATTAAAAGAGGGCAGGACGCTGTGACCTCCACTAACCCACGAGGCGCGTCCATCATTTACAGAAAACCTGCGCAAAAAAATTCACACAACTTCCGGAATCTTTACTTGACAGTGAAGACAGACTGAGCTTGTGTTTAGTAGATTTGTTTCTGCACAATTTTCTCACTTCTTGCATCTCTAATCAACTCTGCGTTGCTCCCACTTCCCTCTCTCTCTCTCTGCCATCTTGTCTCTATCCCCTCTTTTGCCATCGTCTCATCTCTTCTCTCTCTCACTCTCTCTTTCATTCTAAACCATAACCCTTAATCTCGCCGAGAGTAAAATCAGAAGATTATATAGAGGGTGACTCTCGCTCAGACTTTGCCGAGCAGTTTAATGCTCCGTTCAGAGAAAGTCAGAAGCAGATTAAATCCAAGAAATCTACTTTTTTTTTCTCCTCATCCTCCCTTTTTCAATCCTGGCACACAACTACAAACAACCACAAATCTCCCTCGGAGCATGATTAGAATATCACATTCTGAAATAAGTTTGAATGTGTTGGATGATCTTTCATTGAATAAACAAATACTTTACCGTTAATCCTTAATTATTACATTTAATTTCATATTTTTGACGGCTAAATTGAGACATAAATCTATGTAAACATCACAGATTTGGTCAATTTCAGTCATTTATTCTTCCAAATGTCCTTCGCATCGGGCGCATGTGCTCGGCCTAAGCTGTAAAAAGAATTGTGGTAAAAGGTTTAAATATTTATCGATCTTGTATTAATTCTTCAGCTTAAATAAACAATGTTTTTCATACACATTGTAGCATTTATTGCTCAATAAATAATGCACGGTTTACAGAATTTCTTCACAGTCCACTTGTCACCATGTACAAACCTACGCTGGCAAACCTACCAATGCTGTTACCCCCTCCAGCTGTGACACATGTGAATAAAAGACAGATTAACTCTAAATACAGGGATTTGGGACGTGCGTTAGTCAACAGTGCTACAGGTTTAATGCACAGTGGCCTGAGGGAGAAGAGACAAATATTTGTAAAATAACCCCCCCTCAGACACATTGCAACCTGCCCCTGTGACGAAAGAGAGGTGGCTTCCACTCGAGGGTTAATCAATCTGTTGCACAATAATCTGGGGACATGACAGCACCAGGGTCTCTGGCTTAAACACAGGCGTCCTTGGGCGCATTATGATGATGTGTGACAGAATATTTCCCCCAGGCTGCTGCGGCGCCAAGCACAGCAGACATCCATCACGACCAAGCAGAGGGTGAGGTGGTGGGGACAAGGAGAAGTGAAGAAAAAATTAAAGAGGGGAACGAGGGATGTTGTACCGCAGGGTGTGGAATGCTGGTTGCCTTGAGGATCAAACAGAAGGCATGAAGGCTGATGGGGAAACGGTGCATGGTGTTCAAAGAAACGCGGGGTGTGTGTGGCGAGTCTGCTTGTTTATAAGGGGGAAAAGCTTGTCTGTGTATTAGTGCGTGCACTGAACACACTGACATATGTTGCATTCAAGAGAGCGTGAACACACACACACACCAGGTTTCCTCCAAAATGAAAGACCTCTGGTTTCTCCTTTCTAAATGTTTCTTTTGCTAACCCTTCTGCTTCACCTGCCGCTCCCTCTTGCTCTTTATTTATAGAATCGTTTTGAATATTTCTCAGCTAAATCTGAAATGCAGAAACAAAGCATTTACATACTGAATGTATTCCCCCTCTTTTCTGTCACACAACAGGCCTTGATGTGTCTGCTTTCTTTTGATCGTACTTGAGACGTCTCTTGATCTAAATGAGACTGGACGTTGTTTAGAAAGGCGCGCACATGCACACGCACACACGTTAAATCGGACCCACCATTTACAGTGGGTTTCAAAGCAGGACACATTTGTTTCAAGTATTAATACATCCTGCAAAGGTCTGCAAATTCATATATAACCTGATTAAACTGTTCAATGCAATGAACTGTGCTTCACTTTGAAGAATTACAAAAACAGCGTCACATTTATTTATAATTAATCATAATTGCTTAATTTTTCAGATACAGTTCCCTTGAAAACCCCGTTTGAGCAGAATGACACAATATGAACCGTTACAATATGGTCCTTTAATCATCACCAAGCACCAGGACAGAATTGATATAAGGGTAAAAATGAATAACCAAGGTTAGACTATATATTGACTTATATATAGGCGTTATATAAACTGTTATATATATTTCTTACTGTCAACCGAAACCAAAAGACAAAAAAATGATCGGTATGAGTGTCAGTACCATGATCTTGAGTGATGGAATGACAGATGATGAAAATGGGATTACTATACATATTGTACATATTTTATACTTTAGTTTATGTTTTTCCTTGTTCTCTTTATTTGCTTTATCTTATGTTTGTTGTGCACCAAACACCAAAGCAAATTACTTGTATGTTGAAAACCTACTTGGCAACACGGTTCTGATTATACTGGACAAAGTAAAATACAAAAGAGGTTCTTGACAAAAACCTGTTCCAAGGAGCACACATGACCTCAGACTAACTATTCATTTTAAGGATTACAACGACCTACTGTACACAACCAAAACCCGCAGATACATCAGACTCCCTAAATGCCTCTTATTCAATCTGAGCTGGAGAGGGTTTGCAGTGAAGGACTGGGAAACCACAAACTCAGATCCAGCTGTAAACCCAGCAGTGCATCCAGGGCAAAGAAATGCAGAAAAATCTCCCCATCATTGTCAATGTAGGTAATTACGTGCATACACACAGTATCCTTCCTTCTCAGTGTGTCACACACAAACAGAGTGTGCTACTACTCTGATTGTCCGTGGCAGATCTATCTCTCTGCGTTTTATGTTTCCCCTTTGATAAAGCCTGAGGAAGAAGCTCTAGCTCCGCAGCCATCCTGCTCCTCCAACCCCCACACCCACAGTTCCCGGTGGGCGGTGTTTTCCTCGCCCGCCTGCCGCTCGCTCGCTACGTTGCCAAGCGCGACATGTGACAGTAGCAGCACATGGCCTCCCAGATCCCCCCCACCCCCACCCACATCCTCTGCAGGCCTGTTTCCCCCGACTGTCTGAGAACAGCCCGCAACAAACTTGGCACACTTGTCATGTTCCTTCTCGCTCCCCAGCCAGAAACCCCAAATGACTATAAGGGAGGCTTGAGCATGCACAAAGCCACACATACGACACATGTAGATACATATCAGTGCACATAATGACACACATAGACACATATCAGTGCACATAATGACACACGGACACATCAGTGCACATAATCACACACATAGACCCATATTAGTACACATAATGACACACATAGACCCATATTAGTGCACATAATGACACACGTACGAATGCAGGTGTAGGTGCATAAACATAAAGACACGTGCAAATCAAACTGTTCGTGGATGCAGAGATATTTCAACCTTTTTACAGCACCACTCTCAAATCACTGGAAGGAAGTTAAGATTGTTAGATGTGCTGGTACCACTCCCTTCTAGTCATCATCGCTCACACGCCATCTTCCTGAGCCGCTGCCCTCTTTTCTCTCTACCTACGTCACAATAAATCTTTTCCTCTCTACCTGCCGTGTCCCTCCTGAGCTTTCCCTCTTCTTTTCACATCAATCTTGCCATTGTTTATTCTCTAAATTATTTAGGTGTATCCTGCTAAAGAACACACCAGCTCCGTTTGACTATTTCATTTGCACACAGGATAATCGTGTAAATCGTCGACACATTTTCATATCTAACCAAGGAAAAAACTTGTCGAGGGACCTTTGTGATACACTCTTCAGCTGGACGTGCAGGGATTATGATGAGAGAAATGGAATCCATGTGTAAATAAAACATAATTTCCTTGGTGACTGCAGCGAGATCTGAACATTGAAGACGCTCGGTCTCCAGTGTCTAACCAGCTGCGTTAATATTTCAATTACCCTCATGAATAAATGAGTTAAATATGCACCACCATTATTCTAGGTCTGTCTGTGTTGTGGTGGGAGGGAGCTGTGACAAGACTCTTCAGCCAAAACCGTCTTTTCTAATACTTTCAGACTGGTGAGCTAAAGTCCCACAGAGATTTGAGAGACGTGGCTGGGAATATTCAAGAAGAAAAACAAAAGTAGAGTTCTAGATGCCTGTAGAAGCCCAGAAACAGACGACACAAATGTTTTTTTTTACAAGCCATGATCCCAGAAAATATTTTACTTCAATGCACAATAGGTTACATCTGAACTCAGATATTAAGTCAGAGCGTGACTGAACAATAGAGTCAACAGAAGATCTAGACAGAATATATGGGTCAGGGTCTTTCTGCAGCATTTTCACTTAAAAGATAATATTTCTAAAAATCTCATGAAATCTTTTAGGCCAGTTTTCAAATTTATACAAACCTACTTGAATATTATATCGACTGTTTTCCTGGTGATAGTTCAGCTAGATCATCAGCAGCATATTCGTTATACTCTATATGTTGAATCCTGTTGGCCTTTCCCTACAACTCATTGTTCCCCTGCTCTTTTCTCTCCCTCTCAGCTTTGCCTCCATAAATTCTAGCTCGCAACGCTTTCTCCATCTGTCAAAGCTTATTCTGCGCAGCATCAGACGAGGAGACCTTTCTGTTTCAGACGTTGCTGACATTTACATTTGCCCTCTATCAAAGAAAGAAGAATGGTCATGACCCCGCGGTGGCCTTGGCCATCGTTGTCACACATTCTGCCTTGAGGAAAAACCGAGCCAACACTGATTCCCCCATCGATGCAACACCCCTGACAGTGTGAGTGGGTGAGAGGAACATGCAGACACCACCATTTAATACAGCAATGGTTTAAAACAGCGGTACAGCCACAGTGATTTTAGATTCCTAGTTCCGATTTAAGTACTTAAACAGATAAATAACAAGAAAAAACACCCAAATGAGTGAAGACTTTGAGAAACACGCCGACCAGACAAAGATGGGATGTTGTACAGAATGAGGGATAGAAGACCCCTTTCCTGAAAATGTGATTGCAGTGAGCCGAAGAAACCGACATGAAGGCCTTAGAAATCAATAGAAGCTCCCCAGTGTGTAAGAAAGAGTCAACAGAGCAGAGAGCAGCGGCATACGGATAATATTTATGTAGCGGGAGGCTACCAACAACCGCCAGGGACCATGTATAATTCTTATTCATACATCTTGAGAGCAGTGATCTAGTAAATATGAGGCATGCTCATTTATTCAATAAGTCTGCATGCAGCAACAGGTCAGCGCTGGAGAATTGTTTAGTATGCCACCTTTAAATATTTATGCACACAACCCCAGGACTGTGCGTCTTATTCTTTTTTAAGTTCAGAGGATGTCTCTGCTCTGAACACACACAGACACACACACTCACATCCACACGTCCGCACTACCTTTGTGTGTGGGTGTGAGGTTCTGTGATCACGGCTACAAGATGACGTGTGGGACAGATCACGAGTGTCCAGGTTGTTGGTTGTGAGTTTGTTAAAACAGTCGGAAGCATCCGTGATGAATTTCTCCGGTGCAAACAATTAACAGGTTTACCAACCTCATGAATAAATGCACAACGTGTGCACACTGCCGACTCTAATTGATGTCCCCTTTCCACACAAATGACATACATTAAACAGTGCTAAATTGCCAAAGTACCATTTGCACATTTGTCTGCCAAGGCTAAAAGGTGGAACTTGCACACACAACACAGCCATATAAGTACATTTTAGCCTCGTTTATGTTTTTCTATCCTGTTTTTCCCTTACAGGAGATCCTTGTGGTTTTAATCGCTATGCTAATTGCTAATATCCCACTGGAATACTAATAAGGGTAGTAATTAGTGTAACATGGGCTGTAACTCGGTGTGGACTCGGTTGCCATTTAAAGAGCCTCTAAAATACCTGGCAGGGAGTGCACATTTTAAATTAGCATTAGTTTTTTTTGATTGGCAGATGCTTAATGCTAGCAGACTTCCACACTCAAATCAACAGCACCTCTAAGGCTGCCACAGGAGGCGGACCATTTGTCGTGCCCTGTCCATTAAATCAAATACAGCTAGCCTATAACACCATGCTGGCCAACAGACAGCTTGTTTACAATTACATCAGCACAGGGTTGTGATGGCTCTGTCTGTGTGAATACAAATGTTGATATGAATACGCCTTCGGAGTAATGTTCTTCGTTTGTCCAGATGGCCCTTGGAATTATCTGCTTTACGTGGGATAATGAAATCTCACCCACTATCCAACTGCTCTTTATTGAATTACCGTGATCGGCATCCTTCCTTCTCACAGCTTGGGGTGTCATCAACCCGACCGGCGATCCCCATTCATTGGCCACATCAATCACAGGCCACCCAGGCAATAAAATGCCCAATAACCATCAGAGTGCAAAAAGCAGAGATGATACATGGCAGAGATGTCCTTGCCGTACTGTAAAATAAACATGGCTGCCATTTTAAAGATTAACTGCATGTCAGTCTCACGTCAATGAAGAACTCAGTGTAGTGTATGCGTTACCTTGGTGATTTAATTGCTTTATCCGTCTTGTACAGTGTGTTGAAGTGGCTGAACGCTTGTGACGTTCAGTCCCTAGACGGTCTTTTACCTTGGAATTTCAAACATAATGTAAGGGCTTAATAAAAGATGGCTGACAGAGGAACTGGCGGCCAGCATCTCTTGGCAGAAGTGGTGAAAACCCCCAGAGTGTATTTGCCAAGTGTCCCAGTGTGGCCATGAAACATCACATTATGTCTAAGTTGTGAGGTTAAAGGAAATGTGGTAATCAAAGGATTAATTGAAATATGTTTTAACTGACAGCGTGTAATTCAGGAGCAGCTGGGTCCATACAGTCAACAGGCTGTCCATTTTTAAGAAGCAGCAAAGGGTAAGCATCAGTTGTTCTTGGATATTTCCCAAAATTAATAATAAAACAGGCATTCTGCCATAGTCCTGCTTTTAGCCGTGAAATCAATACACAGAGGGGCGACGTGAACAGAGGAGCTGCTTTCTGGCAAAGAAGGATATGTATTTAAACAGAGGCAAAAAATCAGAATGGAAGTGAAAGCATCTAATCATGCAAATAGTGCTATCACCAGATAAGACAGATGACTCTGAGATGAGGATTATTAGATTTCACTAAATATATCCCCTCAGTCATCATTCAACATGTCAATTACAACCAAAGATTTCCAGATTTTAGGAACAAAATTTAGCAGCGATAGACGTTAATGGGCTTTTGGTTCATGTGCACGCGTCGGATAAAACTTTTTAGACTTTCATGTTTTTAGTGCTGACGTCTTGATGTGACTTGATGTGTCTCTCGAGGTGAAAAAGCCCAGACATTGTCAAAACAAATATATGTTCCAAAACCGCTGAAAAATAAACTGTCAACTATGATTCTACAATTAGTTCTTCAATTCGGCAAATACACTATCGGTTCAGACAAATTTCAATTTGCTATCTTTATACTGAAGTGAATAAATACACTTTCTTGTTTTGTTTTTTGACTATGAAGAGGAAGAAAAAAGCTTGTAGTCTTGGTCAAAGACAATATTTCATTAAATAAACTCATCCTCTGAAAAGATAAGGAATGAATTTGTAAATACAAATTGCTTCCTTCAATGTGTACACTATTTTGTCCTTGTGCCTCTTGAGATTGTAATTTAGTTCTGACACGTGTCAAAGTGATTGCATATTGCAAATATCAGTTTGCATGTTGCAAATTTGATAAAATGGGCCCAGGAGCCCGGTCTGACAGAGTTTTAATAACATGGCTCCAGACTGCTGATTGATGTGAAGTCTAGGTGGAAATAATAGAACAGAGTATCACCAGGTTGTGACATAGAGCTCACAGGAGTGCTGGAGAAGATAGTGCAAGTGGAGTCCCTATCCCTGAATTAGTCTTTAAATGATATTTTCCTGGATCAAATCTATTCAAACACCAGGAAATGAGAGCTCTACCATTTATACATATTAAAGTTTATTTTAGCAACATTCTGAATTTTCTTGTAGATTTCTGACCATGCTACTATACCAAATCACACACTCTATCAACCAGGCCTGATGTCATTGAAAATAAAACAACCACAAACACTGACACTGCATCTCAGGGGAGCCTTAGTTTTGAACACACCATTTAGCATCAAGTCTTATTCAGCGGTTTGTTGCCTGGTCATCCGATCAGCTGGGAATAACCATGAGAGACCAACGTTCTTGAGGGAGAACCAGACTCTGTGTATGACTGTGTTTTATCTACATATGTGCTTTCATGAGCATGCGCCTGTGGGTCAATACACATAGTAAGAAATTGACTAATAAAAAGGTGGCTGAGTCATCAGTTCACCTTCTTCTCTCATAAAGAAGGCAATAAAGGACTTCAGCCTTACAGTAACAGTTAATTAGTCAGACAGGCGGCCGCAGGTCTGTCCAATCAGGACCCCGCCCCATCTATCAGCCGCAGTCTGACACATTCCCTGTAAGACTAACTACTCTTCACAGCCACAATTCCCGCTCTACAGCCTTTAACATGGTTTGTTTAGTGGTGCATTAACCAAAGAGAAATGACTTCATCACAGGATGTAGAGCAGCTACGAGCGACATTTAAACAACATTGGTGTTAGAGAGAGAGTGTGGATAGGTGTTGGGGGGGGGGGATAGGGGTCTGTTTACCAAGTGAAGTGGGGAAATCTGACAACTCAAAAACAAAATGCATTACACTCCTGCATTATGTTACCACTGATCTAAAGCAAGAAAGCACAATATAATCTGTTTTGCTATCCAATTATCCAACTATTCAGCTATAAAAACACACATGCACACAAACACGCATACATACATGCACAAAGAATAGGACTGAGCCACAGCTTGGTTACAAATGATCTCTTATCATCATTGCACAGGCGTTTGTGATTGCATGTGCCATGATTTCCTGCTCTTGATGGGCATGACAGATGTTTATACCACTACCGTGCATGGGCACTTAGGGAGTGTAGCAGGGAGAGTGTGTCTGTGTGTGTTTGTGTGTAGGTTACATCTGCAGTTCTACTGTCTCTTGTTATCGCTCTTGGCACACAATGGGTTCACCAACTGCCTTCTGCGCACAGGCCCCAGTAATCACGGATGGGGAAGCGGTGGCCGCTAATGGACAAAGGTCTGATGTGTATCCAGAGACTGTCGGAGAAAAGAACTGCAGCACAAGGACCCACTACCAGCTGCAAATGACAACAGTTGCACCTTAACGACAATCGCTGTTGTCAGGAGGTAGTCAGTTAAAGCAGGAAAAATACTGGAAAACACACAGAGGATTACAATGTTTGACAACCGCAAAATCTAAATGGCACACACCGCGAGAGCAAAAGCAAAACTCGAAATGACAGTTTGTTTCCTTACAGCTGGATGAGCACAAAAGCATGAGATATTGCTCAAGGAAGCTTTAATGTATTAAATCCGCAGCAGTCTGTTTCTGTAAAATAATAAGTGTGAAGGCTGTGCTTCCGACAGGTGCTCAAGAAAGGTCCTTATCGGTGTGACTGAGACTCTGAAAGCGGCTCCTTCAGCTGAGCATCTGAGGACGGAGGAACAGCGCTGACAATGACCTGATACGAAAACCCAGAGAGGCAAATCATCAAAGCTGGGAAGACAAAAAAGTGGAGCCAAGGAGAGTGAAAGTGTTTGATGGTTGGAACTGCTTCCATTGTCTACACTGTACCGATCGTGCCGGATCATTCAGAGAATATAATTAAATTCATGCTATTTGTACACGTATATATTTTGGTTTATTTATATTTGACTGTCACACTTTTGATGAGGAATTTTAAGAAGTTCTCATCTTTAAACCAAGCAATAATTTTTATAAACTGTTGATATTCCTTCTAAATATGTTATTGTTTAATGGTATTAATTATGTTTAAAAATGATGATGAAACTTTAAGGCTCTATAAAAGTGAAACCAAATCAACTTGATCGACCTCTTGTGGCTGGCTGCAGTACAGATCATAAACCTCACCCTCTCCATGATAGTAGATGGGACATGGATCGAACTGAATTGATTATATTGAGAGCTGAGATGGACTCACGATTTGCTGAACACATGTATCATTGGGACTTTGATAAAACAATTTCACACCAGGATCACTACTGCGCAGACTCTGGATCAAAATGACATAACCAGCGCTAGATGCGATAGAAAAAGATTGTGAAAAAATCGAATAAAAAGAGACCGCACGTGTAGATGCATGTCATGGTGACAAAGCCAGAGACACAATAAGAAAGGCCATTAATCTTCTGTTTCACCTGCCTGAGCCACTGCACATCCCAGCTGTGGCCATGACAGCCAACACACCTGGGAATCTGGGAATAAGTGTTAACTGCCACTCACCCCTGGGAACTGGACGCACACACGCCATAATCAAACACATTGTGTGAAGATCAAGATAATACACACACCCACACCCAGCCACCCACCCACACGTACACACACACACGTCAGCAACCCTCAGAATCAAACACATATTGTACATGTGGAACCATGCGAGTCACTATCTCTTTATAAGTGAGAATCCACGTACACACGTACGCTTATCTTCAAAAGAAGCAGACAATGGTCGACTCCTCTTTTTTTTTTGGTCAAGAATTACATGAGCTTTAATGTAATTACAGGACTGACAAGGACAAACTCTCTCTGCTTATTGCTCTGAGCTGGGCCCCCTTGAGAGCGACAGACAGGAACATGCGCAGAGTATTTGTCCAATCTCTAATGACAATGCCCCACCCTCTCCACGATAATCCTTTCATTTCTGTCCACTCACGGAAAAGGGACAGAGAGCCACAGAGGTGAACCTGGTGCCGGCGAGCGTGTATGTGCAACGTGTGTGCGTGTGTGTGTGTGTGCGTGTGTTAGGTGGCGGAGGTGTGAAGGAAATAGACAGTGATGGAGTGAAACGGGGGGGGGGGGGGGTACATTTAAGGATTAAGGCATAATAATGGCTGACAAAGGGGATATATTGATTGGAAAACAGGTCCTCTTTTAAAAAAGGTCATCCGGAGGAGTAGCACCTTGGTCGGAGTCAGCTTTGTTTAAGTGTTAAAGGTCAAACAACATTAGAGGAGATGTCATTTTACCATCTCCCACATACACCCTCTGTTTCTCCTTGGCCTCAGTGTCTCTCCCGTTCATACACATATTGTATGTGCAGCCTTTTAGTGATGGAAACTCCCCCGACACGCAGCAGCAGCAGCAGGGCACATATTCTCCTGCATCTTGTCTGCAGAGAAGTGAGGTCAGTCAACAGACAGCAACATCACATATATCCTTATGAAACCGTTCACCGACCAAGTCCGAGGTACTGAAAGCATTCTAAAGCTCAAACCACATTTGGGGGATAGAAAGAGCGATTCCTTTTTCAGCTGTTTGCAGAAAACAAGCTATAGCAGCAGATAAACATTCTCTGTTAATTGTCCGTGCAAATGGCTTGGCTGGGGATCAGTGGCAGCTTTATAGATACACCAGCAGTAGCAGCCAGACAGACAGACTTAAGTGTTGCACACAACATGGCAGCAGCCATCTTAACAGTATTTTCAGCAGCAGTGAATATAGATGGGAGATTTTCATCCACATCCTATCTCTAAAGCTGTTTTTACCTCCAGTTTAGCTTCCTCAACTTCTAAGTCTCCACTCCCCACCTCCTCAAGACCCCAATTTTCTGGCTCCCCCACCTCTTCGTCCTACCAACACCACCCTTGTCTCCATCTCCTGGGTGATTTCCCTGTGGGTGTGCCTCCCTCAGCACAGCGATACAGCCATGTGAATCAGAGAGTAACTGTTTGTTTAATGTTAATGGCAGCCAGATGCCTGGTTCGCCACCTTTTTCGGAATCATTGTGCGTCTCGACAGCAGCAGAGAAAAGAAAAGGAAAAGATGACGAGCAGCCAACAGATGTCTCATCACGGCATCTGCTGGGAACACACAATAGGACCGCACAAAGAAACGAAGATTAAAATATGACAATGACAAATTCATTTGAAACCTAATTGATTATCACAAACTGAATTCATTAAAGCTTTTACTACAGGACCGTGTCGCCTGGTTGTAATTAGGATTAGATGAATTCAGGGCAACATATGCAGAGTTTTAGATACTGTAATAATCTTTTCAGGTGAGGTACGATGCTGGAATGTATTAAACTATGGTGGCATGTTAATTATTGACATTATTCTTATTCCATGTCTTTGTGGATGAGGTTGCTCTTCCTGACATTGGAATACATAGCACTCTTTCTACTAGTTAGTCATTCATTTAACACCACCTAAACGATAGTGCTGACAGTAGAGTTGTCAATGAGTGTAGATCGTAGACACAAATAAAGATGGACGACCCATCTCCACCTCCTCCCATTATCCAGAAATGCAGCTTAAGTATCCTCTGAGGTAAATGAGGTAGCAAGGTCCTCTACACACGTTTGACAAATCAGGAGTCTGAGCTGACATTTAACCCCCTTTTTAAAGCCTCATACAGCTAATTAAAATTAAACTAAACTTATTTAACGGAAAGTAAAATATCAATATCATCATTCTGCTATCTTGAATTTCACATGAGACTCCAGTTTTATTCTCTGAATTTTAACAACATCAGTGTGTGATAGTGTCCAGAATCCCATTCAGCAGCCACTGCTAAAATTACATGAGTTCCTCCACCCACACAATCCGCTCATCCCCAATCCTTTCCCACCCTCGAAGCAGCACTCGTGGACAAACACACATTCCAGCTGTTTTACAAAGCGGCCAATGGGACTCGCTAAAGATGCTTTTGAAACTGAATTCAGTCATCGCCTCTCTCACGTGATTAGCCTTTGACTGGGCGACTACATCGGGCCCTGCAGGGTGACTCCACGGACAAGAGATAATTCCAAACACTCTCTTGCTCTAACCAATTAGCCAAATACTTGCACAAACAGTGAGATTCAGTCCAACACGCTGTAATCGACTCAAGGTGTTCTCTGGAGAAAGCCAGAAGGCTAATTTGTTTTTGTCACACTTGAAGTCTCCTATTGAATTTCATGCTCGGAATACCAATAACACTTCCAATAAAGTATTGTGTGGTTAACACATTAGGAAGAAGACGCTCTGTGATTAATATAGTGTAAGAGGAAGCAGATCAGAAAAAAACCTGACATATTTCTGCAGGACAAACATCTGGGATAAACAGAACCAGTGATCAGGTCTATTCATCATCTATTTACTTACTGTAGTGAGATCTATTTTCATTTTTTATCAAATTAAATTACACAAAAGGAGAAATGCAAGATTCATATAGAGTGGTCAGGCCGAGTGTACAAAGGAAATGAAAAACATGCATAGTACAAAAGCAGTTGTTTCATGTTTCAAATGATTGATGACAATTGTTTTTTGCCTGCTTCCCACAGTAAGGTTTAGAAGGTGGAGCACTGGTCAAGCAACTGTGTGTGCAGGGGTGTATTTGCAGATTAATGTTAAGTACAGCACATGTAGTTTATTAATTTATTGGTCATATAATGTGTGTGCTTGTGTTTCAGATTATCAGTTATAAAGATGGCTTCAGGGCAGATACGAGCGTCTTTCATCAGGAAAGTTCATGTTTCTGGTTACATCAGCCCTCCAGGCCACTGGAAGCCTGACTCAGAAAAAAGGAGCACAATTAATGCTCTAATGTGTTAAACAATGATACATATTTCTCCAATTTTGAATGAACCGGACATAAATAACATTATGATGTCAAAACAATACTCTCTTAAACCTGCAATAGTGTAACAACACAAAATCTCGGGAGCCTCGAACCGATCTAATGCTCATACCTCATTGCATGCAGTAATTGCTTCTTTTTTCACATGGCCATTAAACTATGTAGCCTCAGAGAAATAACGCAAATGGCATTACATTATGATCCGATAAGAATTAAGAGACTGGCCATTTCCTCTTCCTGCACGGAGAATGATATAATCCTATTTCAGGATCTCCATCTCACAACCCTACACATCTCGGTCTCTCTATTGCCTCTCTCTGATTCTCCCCTGAGATCCTGTTCATTCTTTGAGAAGGGCTGCTGAACATTGATCGCCACTATCTGTGTCAGGTCAGTGAATACAGCCCCACTCAGCACTTTCTGTACGACCGGAAAGTACCCGGGCTGTTACGGGCTGCCTTCCTCTACTACCCCTGAATGTTCAGCCTCTTCCTTCAACAAAGACAGCTATTATGTGTTGACCTGCTCCTCCTGGGTCACTGCTACAGTGTTGAAAAGATGTCACATATATGGATAATATGTTGTAAACAATACGAGACCCTGCCCTAAAAAGGGTCCAGAGGTGCTGCTTCATTTGGCCCATGTCAGAAGGTTTTACACCGAAGATCAGAGGTGGATTATAGTGAAATTGTTGTGTGTGCGTGGGTGTGCGTGTGCATGTGTGTGTGTTTACTTATAAAGAGATAGTGACTTGCGTACATGCTGGTGCTTGCATGGTTCCATATATACAGTATGTGTTCATCTCTGAGGGTCGGTGACTAGGTGTTTGTTTGTGTGCATCTTTGTGCGTGTGTGTTATAAATGTCATCCATATAGAAATATGCTTTTGAAACGACATCTCCAAAACCCTTAAAACCCAACAGCCCTGAACCAGCTTGCCTTGATTTAGGACCTATGCTTAATGGGACCCTGACCTCCATTACGGAAATCCCTTTTCACAGTAAAACTAACTTCTTCTGACAAAATGACAGAATTCCTCACGTATGCTTAGAGGCGTGCTCTTCCTCCTGTGAACGAGTGCACTGTATGGTGGTTTCAGGCTCGCCAACATGTACACAAATGTGACATGTTGCATCTTGTCCTCTGAGGGGAGAAAGGGGGAAAAAACATACTGTACATATTTCTGTGCAGTATCTGAACATAGGTCAATACTAACATAGTCTCAGGAGGCCCATAGCAGTGCAAAATCATATACTATAAATACCCATATGCATACTGTATCTGATGCACTGCACATGACCAAGTTCCACATCTCCAATTCTAGACTCTGTGTCTTTGTAGTTTTATTGATTTTCCTTTCAAATACATGTATTCATTCTTCTGACTGCGAGAATACATGAAGCATGATAGCAAAGGAGCACATTCTCTTAAAGTACAGTATGTTTATTGAAGATTTCTTCCAACAGAGTTTCTCTGCATTTGTTAGAAAGATGAAGTTTCCATTGGTTGCTATCATATAACTTCTTGCTTTAGATGAAACTATCCACCTCTGATGTGACGACCCAAAGGTCTGGGGGAGGATGGAGTCATAAAATCCTGAATCCAACTCACAATCAACATGCACAAAAGAGGAATGTTACGCAAATTAAAATACAAAACATACAGAGAAATTCAGATTTAAAATGATCAACTGACATTTAACAGCTAAATTATGCCTTTTTCTGACCTTAGAAACCTACACAGGTGCTATGCACTGACTCGATAGCTCACAAAACACAAACACTCTGGATTTAAGCACAAAACAAAATTGGCCAAAAGGCCTAGACAAAAAGCTTGTCAGCCTGTATATACCACCAGACCCCCAGATGGATGTGCCTGTAGGTCCCTATTCACCAATCAACCAATAACACAAGGGAGGAGGAGGAAGTAGAGTTGCGGCACAAAGAGTCTAAGCAGCAACACAACACATGCTGAAACGTGTTATCGGTTACACCATTACCTATGGGGGTATGTTACACCCCCAACCATGAAAAAGACTCATACTGTGTTTATTAATCTTTACTTTGAAATGAGAATAAAAAGGTTGAGAAAGAGCATCAGCCACAACATTGTCATGTCCTTTTTTATGCTTTATGTTATCACATGCTATCAAAAATAAAGGTTCCATTCAACAACATCACTGCAAATGCACGGGTGTTCGGGCTGTTGCCTTTTATTGACAGTTTGAACAACTATTCAAACGTGGGCAAAATAATGAATTATTCAGTCTGCCATGTTCTTACCGAATTTCAAAATTCACAGCATACAAGTCTGTGCTTTCTTCTTCGAGGGGTGTCTGTAAACTGCACTGTCACTGTCTGACGGAGCTGTTGATCTGTTAGTTAATGCCAAATGGAGGTGGTGAGCCCTGCTGAGGGGATCATGGCACTGAACCAACTGAGATGTAGTGTATGGAAGCTTATTCTTTGGTTTTTGACACCATAGGTAGAACGATTGTGTAGAGGCCTCAAGGTGAGGCCGTTTGCTGACTTCTCAAAACTGGGCTGCAGCAACACTTCCCCAACAATAAGATCTGATGTGAGCTGTTAGCTCGTCCCTAGAGTGAGGCAGCGGATGCACTACAAATTAAAGCAACAATGTCAATTCCTCGATGCGGGCTATGTGGGTTGGCTTTTGAGTTGGTCTAAACGAATTAGGTGCTAGTTTTCATTTGTTCAAACTTAAGTGACTGCCTTAGTCTGTGAAACTGCAGGTCCCATTATTCTCGGAGGACTATAATGAAAGTTTTGTGACTTTCATTGTCCCTTTCTCTCCCAATTCCCCTCAGTGTGTGACACAGCAAGCCTGTTTCACAAATGTTTCTCCATATCCTAAAACAGTCCTTGTGCCTTCATCCCAGCATCTGCAGTAACCTTTGCCTTTTTGATTTGTGAGGTTTACATTTATATTCATTGTATGATATGACCGGCCATAGCTTAACACAAGATAGCAATGAATTCAAAAACTTAGCCTACAACGTTTCACTATTCTGAGTGGCCCCTTTTACAGGGCCCGTCACACATCCCATAAACCCGTGAACCAGCGTAGCTTAGCCTAGAATGCGCTCACTGCCCAAAGTCTCCCTTCCATCCTCTTCCAGTGCTTCCCATCCTCTCCAAAGCTTTGATCCTCTAAGCCTGCACAGTTACAGTATCAGTCCTCAGTTACACTAAAACCCACACTCACACATCTAGAGCGGCACTGGACGACCAACTCTGGCTCCGGCACTAAGCCTCCCCAAGATATTATCCATCTTGCTTCTTTTCTACCTGCAATGCTCGGGTTTCAAAGCAAAAAAATTATTCTGCAGTTGCCGCAACCTGATAAAAATGCGCACATAGCTGAAACATATTCCTCAGCCTGTTCCGACCAGTTTCAAACCATCTCCGATTAGAGTATCATGCAGTCCACATCAGGACAGCTGCTCTACTTCAAGCAACTGCTTCCTCAGTCCTCAATCTAGCAACACAGTCTCAGCTCTGAGGCCTTTTACTGTGGGACAGCCCCCCAGTGCCGCACCATCCACATCATCAGCACCACCGCCCAGCGCCACACCACCCGGGAATGGACCGGGTCTGCTCAGTCTACCAATGGCTCCACCAACAGGGGATAAAGGGATAAAGAGCCTCTGCTCTGGGACTGATTACTTACATCTGCCAGGCTAAATCCCAGTGCCCACACAAACACACACACACACACACACACGTGTACGACTACCACACAATCACACACTTGGCCTGCTGCTAGCTGAAAACGAACGCACTGATGCATGTATTGTTTTCTGACATAAGCATGTGGTATGTGGGGAAGCTGTGTGCATGTGTGTATGAATGTGTTAGGGACTCTTTTTTTTCATGTGCGAGTAAGAGATTTTATGGCAAATGTATAATGAGCGCATGCATGGTAAATTGTTAATAACACAACCATCACTATCTTTATATTATTGCTCCTATAAACATGTCAGGGGCTCCAAAACCAATTTAGTCGACACTACAATAACCCTGCCCCGGGGCAAAGTTCGTCAATCTCCAAGACACTCTCCACACTTCAGCCCACTCCAGCTGATATAAACAAATACAGCTTCTCATGTTATTGAAATCATGTTTCATGTTTAAAAGTCTCTTGCCTTTCCCTTTAGTATTTTCTGTAAATATATAGGGGGGGGGGGGGGGGGGGGGAGTATGTTGCAGTAACATAGGTATTTCTAATTGCACTTCACCATGTCAGCCTGTGCCAGGTGGTTTGCGTATTTGTAAATATACGCTTAGGTTAATGGCAGGGTGCTTTCCCTTATTTAAAAAAATCTGGTCAAAGTTCTTCATTGATAACATAAATCAAGCGCTAACATTTTTTTTATTTGGCCCGCAACTAGAAGAATAAGGAAAAATAAGTGCTGAGCATACATCTCTTATCGACTGACATGGAGTATTTGATTTTTTGATATGTTCGGACAATGGATTTTTTCCTACAATGTAATAAAATGAACAAAACAAATCTCAAATACCAGAGGATTGGCAGTGCCCTGATGTAATTAAGTTTAGCCTTGGCCGACAAAGTCATCAAATAACCCCGTTCCCATTGATTGCCAGTATTAGAAAGCTGGCTTCCCTATCCGACGTTTCCCAGTGAGCGGATGTCAGGCTGGCCTACTGACCTCCTGCAGCAGCTCATCTTTCCCTCCCAGGGAATAGAAGGGGGGAAATCATAACTCTCACTAGAGCATATTAATCTCATGGTCTAAGCGCATGCTGCCTTTGAGGGCTTACCTCTGTCAACAGAGATCTGAATGCTCTTTCACACAGACGCACCTGTGCACATACAGGACTCTGAACAAGTGCTGGACGTGAAAACCAAATTAATTCTAACGATTTGTCGACGAGGGGCAGGAGTTACCATGAGAAGATTTAATTAGACAAACCTAGATCAACCGATGATTCCAAAACAGATTATAATGTAACCATTGTTACATTATTACTCTTTAAACTGACGTGTCCTCATCACTGAAGCCAGTAAGGCCACTATGATAAACTGCTGAATGAGTCACATAATTGGAGTGCAAACGTTATATGGTGAACACGCCTATATTTTGATTGTAAGGATTGTAGATATCTTATCATGACTAAACTTCAAGAGGACTTCAGCTGGAGAGGTAGCTTTGAATATTATTGTTATTATTACGGAATGAGCAGATCTCAATTTGGAACTCGAACACCTCCTTCCAAAGATGCGAGGAGACGAAACAACTCTACATCCAATTACCGCCATCTTCAGGCACGCAGGGAACCAGTTCTTCAATCGTTAAAAGATGCACCGGATTCGTGACTGAAACATCTTTGCTGCACGGAGTCAGCTTCAATTGAACACACATCTTGTCTGGTGGTGATCACATAACAAACTAACAGTGGAAATCCAACCAGGTAGAGGTGATGGATGACACGTGTATTATCAGACATCTTGGACAACCCGCTTCATCATGGGACTGCGGTAAACCATTAAAACGGCCACTACAAAGAGACCAGTAGTGTGATGTGAGGCTCCGCGGTGCCCAGGAGTTGCAGTATCTTCTGATGCATGTGAATGCGCTGTGGGCAACCAGAGAGCCCCGCACCAACACCGCGCTGTCATTCAGCAGAACAGGCGACAGCAGTTGACTTTAGCGCAGTGAGAACCAGCTCATCTACAACGAGGCTGTTCAGACACCAAACATAAAACCAGGAACACCGTTTCCCCCCTTGGACGCACAGTGTGGTGCGCTGCGGGGCCAATTGCGCGCACTTATACACACGTACACATGCACACGCGCCGTATAGGCTATAGCTGTTTGGTTCAGTCTGCGTCTTTACCTCGGTATCGTAGATTTTGGTGATGAGCGAGAAAGAGTACTTCCTGGACTCCCGTATGTGCTGGATGGCCAGCTGGACCGCCGGCTCGATGCCCTGGCTGATGCCGCTCATCAGGGCCGACTCGTTCATGGGCATAAGGACCATGATGGGCAAGTGTTCCCCGTCCCTGGCGAACCAGCTGTTGTCCTGTCCGTGTTTGGTGCGGTCGTTGCACACCTTGGCCAGGGCAGGGTGAAACAGCAAGACAGAGAGGAGCAGGCATCCCGTCGGGAGGAGCATCTCCCAGCCGCTGCAGTCCCTCCGGGCTGGGGCCATGCTACCGTGCAGGGTGACCAGATGAGATCCCGCCGTGCTCTCTCTCACTGCTTGGGCATCGCAAACCCGGGCTCGTCCGGGATGCTCAGACGCCCGCCCGTCAAGGAAACCGTATTTCGAAACAGAGCAGACGCGAAAGCCGCGATAGCCCCTGCAGTGGGCGAACTCGTCCTGTGTGGACTATGACTGCAAACAGAAAATATTTCGACTCAGTAACGGTGCCTCCTGTGTGAGAATATTCCAAGGACGCAGAGACTGGCGTTGCAGAGGGAGAGCTCTTGCCTCTCGGTGTCCGTCATCCAAACGATCTCCTGTCAAACAGCTCTCTGATTCAGCGCCTCTGCTCACCTTTAATTTCAAGCACTTATCTTACAAGCACAAGAATGTCCTGAAGAATGGCCCCAAAATCATGGAGATTACCTCCCCAGGTGTAGACAGGGATCTAACACACGCTGACAGTTGTTGCGGATACAAAATCACCTCCGAAGTAAATTCCCAGCCAAGAGATGTCAACTGCGGGCATCCCTGCCAAACGCAGCGCCGAAATCGGACAAATTACGACGACGGCATGGGGAAAAGAGACGAGCAAACCCGCAGAGATAGATGACGGAGAAAGCTTGGCTGCAGAGGTCCTACGGGGAGATGTCGACTGAGTCTTCCTTGACAGCCGATGGGACTCAGATGCGCATCTCTGATGGTGCGTCAGACAAGCGCTGAAGCCACTGCTGTTGCTGCTGCTGCTCACCGTGCGCGCAAGAGGGAGCACTGGATGTGGAGGAGGAGAGGCAGCGAGGGGGGGATGGGGGAGGGAAGGGGAAGGGGTATACAACAGCCTGGTGGAAAAGCTGCAGAGGCTTTGTGCAGGGCAAACTCATCAGCGGCTTGACAGCAGAGGGTGATTTACTGGGCTTTTATGTTGGAGGCAGACGACGTTTCAGACATGCATGGCTGGTTAGTTAAACTGTACAGGGATGCGTAGAGCCGTGTTATGTTGCACGTCACATAACAATCGAACATAAAATTACTTAATCGAGCTATATTTTCCTTTTGACTCATTATAAACGGGGATTGTTCCTGCATGCCGGCAGCTGGGCTCTGTGGCTGTACCCTCAGGTATCCTTAAGGGGCTTAAGACATAATGGTGGGTTATTTGTCAGTCTCAACCTGAGGATGAAAAGAGAATTCCCACTAGGACCAATGATGAATATAGAAACAATAGTAGATATGAGCATAGAAGGATTGAGACTTTTAATATATGCTTTGATTTAGTGGCGTGTCTGACAAACAGTGTTACGTTGCAAGCAGTCAGGTAATATGGGCTAAAAGACTGAAGTTAAAGGGGTATACCAGGAAAAGCTAATTTGCACAGTAAAGGGGACTTTATCCAGTCAGTGGAACTAGGTGAGGATGCATACAAAAGACCATTAGCATTACCTGTTTAACTCTGTCCACATTAATAATCGTGATTCTTGGGAAACAAGCAGAATCAGCTCAGCAGAATTTAAGCACCATGGACAGTGAGGTGTCCCAGCTGGACAGCCCCTGCCCTGTCCATGGTCCTGAACTCTCTAATAGCACTGTAGAATCAGTCCCCTCTTCCTGTGTCAGAATCAAAAGTTATTAAACTGAAATATATCTCAGATGCTGGAGGAAGACTCAGGACACCCAGATCTCTTAAGCAGAAGCGGTTTATTGATGCTGCATCATTGAAGATAGAGATGTGCTAACACTAGGCCAGGTTGTAATATCAATGGATTACAGTTGTATACCTCAATACTTTTTGTCCTTCTCTGCCATGTGGGGCCCTTTAAACAACATCGAGTGTGAGAGTTATCTAATAGGTTAACGATCAGTGTTAATTGTCAATTACACCTTTATAGTGGGATGGTTTTTAACAGACACTTGCTGATTAATATGCCCTTAACCAGCCTAAACCAGTAATCATTTAATGTTTTACTTGTACTTGTTGGGGCTTGTATTCATTTTTGCAAAATCGCCTTCTAAGATTAAAAAATAATACTTTTCTCTTAATTATTGACATGTGTTCCTGGTAACTTATTCACAAGCATTGCTGAAACATTACATCATAGGGAACCCCATATATGTCTTACTCGTAGGGATAGACAGCTGAATCTGTTAGGTTTCAGGGGGGTAGTCTGCGATTCATTCATGCTGTATAGTTTACCATTAGCCTATTACCTGTTCTTCCCTAGGGGCAGGCTATACACAGCTTTATTCATGTTTCTGTGTACAAGGATTAGTGTCTCCTGTGGCACAGTGGGCCAAAAAACAGGCAATTATTGCAATAGTTTGCAGCACAATTCATGGTATTGTTAAAGAGGCGTGGGAAGAGAACAGAATATGCTGCCAGGGGGTAACAGTTCTCCACATGTGGGAAAAATATGAAAGCATTTCAAGCCATCAGCTGCAACTGTATTTTAAAACAGAGGTACATATAGTTTGACCTACGCAATTATATCACATGCACAATCAGCATCAGGGGGTTTTGTTAAAAAAAGTGCTTTGATAGTAAGGGTCTTCAGGATTCTCCATATTCTTAATGGTTTTAAGCCGCGATTCGCTTCACACCTATTTTCTTTTGAAATGTTTTCACACAGCTGACCTCAAGGTTTCCAGGGTGACTGCAATCTCAGGGTAATTGTCCACCTTGAGCTTTTTCAGCTTGTCCATCAGGTTTGAACCAAAATAGTTACATGAAACATGCAGCTAGAAAACAACAAAAAAAGAGTAATACGTAATATTTATAAAATATAAAGCTTACCCTATCTTTACACAGAATATTAAATGTTTTACATAAGTTATAGTGTGTTACAGGGATGAGGCCCTTTTTATTTTGGTTTTATCTCAGGTTCACAATCATTACACCCCTTGAAAATAAATGCATAACGAAGTTTGTTTTTTCCAATTAAGGATAATGGATATGGTTGAATATTATACAAATGTGTGTGAACTGTGGCTGCATCTTTCAATTTCAGTTAAGAAATTGATGCCCAAAGTACAAAGACATACAAAGTTTAATACCGGCATAAGCACTATGAAATACACCATCTGCAAACATTTCCTTTCTTTCTATATTAACATTGCTCTCAGGAAAAGGACATTATAAGGAAACTTTTGCAAAGTAACTCCTCTTACTCTCTTTACAATTTCCACCCCTCTTACAATACAGACCATTTCCTTCTCCTCATTAGGGCTTTAATACACAAGGCTGCCGGGGTCGGTATGGCAGAGCTGACCTTCCTGACTTCTTAAAACACAGGTCATTTATCACAATTCCCAACAGCTCCATGCTCACAACACACACAGGAACTAGCAAGCCCTCGAGGATTACTGGAATACATAGGTCTCTCTCTTCCTCTCACAGACAAGCACACCTTATGGACTCCATAAGCAGCAGGAATAGGGTTAGAGTTTTGTTTTTTCCTGGTTGATTGGTTTTGTGTATATCTGGTTACTAATTTATATAAAACATGAATAAGTGGCCGAGGAAGACAGGGAAAGAAAGTTTGAAAGTGCAAATACACAACAGATGGAAATGTAGTCAACAAAATGCTGTGAAAATTATTTTATGCATTCTATTATTTCTCACAATAAACTCCTCACATCGTGCGGTTTTCAGTCTCCTCTCTCCGTAGTCATTCTTCTTTTCTATTCAGAGTGGTCCAGATGAAGAAGTAGGTCAAGTCGTCCCATCTGTTTGTTTCGCAACCGACAACATCCCTCCCAGCTCAAAACCTTCCTCCAACACCCAGACAGCAGCAAACTAGACATTTTAAGGTAGAATACAACCGTGCATTCAATAACAAGATAAACGCTTTGATGACAAGGTTGAGAAACTCCCATTTAACTGGCAACGATGGGCTGTGAAAATTTGTTCCTCAATTTGCACACGGTTTAGATAAAAACAGTAACAACCCACATTTCCAGGTACAATCAAACAACAACTCCATACTTAAGTTTTTGTTACTTGTGCAGAAAGGCTACGTGTCCTCCTAATGATCGCTGCACACACCCAAATGAAAATGTCCATTTCATTCCAGATTATGAATCATTCAATAAGCTTTCAATCATGGCTCTGCAATCTGCCCGTCCATACTAAACAAGATGTCAAGCCAATATATCACCTCTAATTGGAACAAACTTGTATGATATGAAGGGCTCACAGTTAAAAATAATTATGCAGATGTTGCTACTTGAGCAATCAGTGATGAAATGTGCTAATATGGCAGCAGATTCGATGACCCTGCTCAGACCCTACTAGAAAACAGCTTTTTGGGTGGAGCGACCAAATCAAATCCTTTTCTCTTGTGGTGCTGATGCCTCTGGAAAACAATAAGAAACAAGCTAAAGAATAACCGAGTTTGAAGCATTTTCCACTGTACTGTCAAACACCTGACATTCAAAGGCAAATGCATCCAATCCAGAGAGAGAGAGGAAGAGAGAGCGAGAGAGAGATGGCTCTTTAATAAAGATTAATGGGGTTGCCTGAGGACATCCCCCACCCAATCTCCGACAATACGCTACAACATGCTCTATGAATTTTAAATGCCAGGTATTCAGCAGCAGATGAATGAAAGATGATATTTATGATGCTCTCATATTTCATAGCTCAGATGGTTGTGCTCACGGACGTAATATCCAAGTGCAGATTGTGTGAGTTGTTTACAGAATGAGCTGATAACTGAATCGCCTGATGGAAACTTAATCGACTTCATTTCACTTTCATGCCAACTCATTCGGTAATTGTTTTTTTCCTAACAGCTAAATTCGATCACACCCTCAGTTGCAGGTTAAAGACAGGAGTAGATTTTAGTACATTTATATACCTGGCAACTAATTCACCATTAAGCCACAACTGGATATTATGATGAGTTAGGTTTATCTATCAAGGTCGAGTTTTATGTGAGATCACATTCCACATCCTTGAACATTAAAACTGCTTCCCTGTGATCATCGAAGCGCACAGACATATGAAGTAGAACTAAAAGCTAGATTTTCATTTATCCCAGATCAACATACTTCAGAGTCATCTCACACATGACTGATCCCAAAACTCCAAGCCAAGTACAACGTTATCTCCAAATGGTGCAGACAAGTAATTCTTCTATATAGCAGAAAACATTGTATTATGAATCTCTGAGATGCTCCTCTCCCTTGTTCTCGACATGCTTGCCCAGCCAGTTACAGTGGCAGCTATTTGAATAATTGGTTTGAAAATCTGGAGTCACAGTCCTGTGAATTCCATGCATACAAACAAGTCGAGGAGCTATTCTTCAACAGGGCGTGTTCCAGGCATGGCAGTGGCGAATGCATGTTTTATGAGCTTAGAAAACATGAAAACACTGCAGTCTGTCAACTAGAATTTTTCCCTTGGGATAAAGAAGAGGGATGAGTCACATTTGGCTTTGTTGGAGTGCTTGGAACCGAAACAGCTTTTCTTTTCAAAGTTGTGATCTGAAGAACTTTGTGCAACTTGTTTACAGAGAAATATGCCACGTGAAAGTCTCTGGAGAAGAATGGTGAGAATTTTACTGCTCATCAATGTGGCAGAAAGATAATAAATACTGTAGATATAAAGACTATAAAGAGATATAATTAGCTTTCAAATGCCAACAGACCACACTTAAATAGAATACAATATATGGCCCCCTTGAAGCAGTACAAGTGGCAGATACAGTCATTGCTGTAAATTCAGACTAATGCAACAATTTTAGAAATCCAAATATAGCACCACATAATGAGATGAGAATTATCTGACATTATAGACTATGGCTACGTTTATATATTTTCCTCCATCAGCCTCATGAGATATTTTGTGTTAAGTTGAAAGCTGGCACAGCTAGAATCAATGGGAGAGTAACATGCACTCCTGCACAGTACAAAGCAGAAGTCATGGGAAAGCTATGGAATGTGTTATTTTACATCTTGCATAAGAGCACAAGGCAGATTAGGTTCAAGGCATAGACTCTTTAGTAACTTCAATAATATATTTACTAAGAGGAATTCACCTTGAAATGTTGAAGACAGCAGTGAAGTTCCTCCTATCTCAGTCAGTTTGACATCCACAGGCTGTCTGCAAACACAAGAATGAGTGAATTTAAACAGCACAAAACATAAAGCCTGAAACATGCTTCTGCGACTGCGTCTTTTCACGCCGCTGTGGCGCAAGACTCGTTGTCATTCATGCTTCCCCAACCGTTGCGCGTCTTACAAAGCAATTCCGCACCAGAACACTAGGCAGAGTAATGCTTTTTGTCGAAGACGACCTGAGAGACGCCTTCTTTCTTCTTCATCGATTGTTTATTTACATAGCTACTGCGGCTCCTTGTAGCCTTTTTCAGGCGGACAAATACGCCAGTCAGTGACGGGTTATACAAGTGGACATACTTTCGGATCTCTTCTGCCAAACGCTCTTCTATTTGGTCTATATTCATTCTTCTATATCTCCCGTTGTTTCTGCCTGTATTATGGGGCATGAAACCGGAAATGCAGCTCCAGAAGGGATGTAGAGCAGACCAATCACAGCCTTGCGGGCTGAGTGAGCTTGCGGAGCTTTGCCGTAAATTTTAGAAAAGGGGGTCGACACCCGTCAGCACGTAAGGAGGGATACATAAGCACGTAAGGGACCCGGAAGGGCTCTTGCGCTTACGGGCCCGTGAAAACGCAGAAGCATGTTTCAGGCTTAAGTGGAGAAGCAGCAGACCACAGCCTACCTACACTCACAATGAAGGGTTAATGGCCCTTCACATCTGCACGTGTGTTTTCACTTATTCTGGCAGAGTACACTTGGATCAGGTTGAGAACAGGTGGACAGAGCAACGAAAAAAGATTTTGTGATGTCACCAGACTCCAACAGATATTTTGAAGTAAGAAAATCACAGAAGCTACTGTAAGATGAACGAAGGCTGTGGTCTACTCAGTAGGGCGTGACTGTGAGCTGGCATGTTACCTTGAAGCTGAACCAGCTAAAAGAGGTAAGTTGTTTTGTGCACAGAGTGTTGCTTATTGTAATATGTCAAAATGTCCTTCAGCCCAGGATTGTTCAACTTGTTGCACCCTAACTGGTGGTGACATGGATGTACAGGCCAGGGCCTTTAAGAGAACAACTGACTGAAAAAAAATGTATTTCAGTTGTGCCAGTGAGCTAACACACACAACAGCAGAATTTAACCACTGCAACCATCATTAATGTTACTGAATACACCTCATCTTTTTCTGCTATGACATATCAAAATGTCTGCTGTGAAAACCGCCTATAGCTGTGTCTCAAATGGGAAGACATGTTCTAAACAACCTACAGGTACTGACTCCTTCTTGGGCAGCCTAGACCACAACGGCCAACCTGAAATTAAACTGGTCAAATTGTGATCAGCGTCACCAGCTCGTCCCACACTTCCTGCTGTTGCCAAGCAACAGAGCTGAACTTGGACGCGCCAAAATGTCTTCAATCGGTCTTCAAACGTAACCTCTGAAGAATGCAGCGCCTGAATTGAGGCACAGCTTATAGTTTGGTGAAGGTTGAGGTGAGGTACCTCGGATAATGCTAACGCAGTGGTTTTGGTCATACTTTGCGTAAAACCAACTGTAAGAACCAGTTCTGCTCCCAATTATATGCAATACAATGACTCATGTGCAATCCATTCACTGTAAATTCTCACACTGAGTGTACATATTTTTTGTATATACTAGTTTTTATTTCATTCATATTTTCTATATGTCCGTATTATTATCCTTACACTAAGGCATTGCATGACTATTATATTTACTAACTGATTCAATATGTTGTATCTTGCTGCTGTAACACTGCAAATTCCCCCACTGTGGGTCAGATAAAGGATTACCTTATCTTATCTCACCATCCACAGGGCCATCATCTGTTGTCAATAACACGATCAAACACTGACGCTGACCTTTATTTTCACACCAATTAGAATTGTAAATCAGGCATCAACAAACATCAAACTTCACCAACGTTCACAAAGAAAAAGAGGTCGCAGTTCTGCATAATTAATGGCCTTGTCCTGCACCGTTCGGGTTAGGTATAGAAGTGGGTGGAAGCTAATGGTCGGGGGGTGCTGCTGATACCCCTATTACACTGGCAGGGATCTTACCGCTGTGATAGATAATATTGAAGTGACAAAAGCAACACAGATCATATTTAATCACATTATTTTGCTGACATGACCCAGATATCCACGCGTCATCCGCAGGTTGCTATGGCAGCACGCTGCCAGCTGATTGATACACCTGTGGCAGGTTTGACTTAGCTTGGCAGTTAGCATTCACTATTTAGCATAGCAAGTTAGTTAACAAACTATTTAACTAATGCTAATGCTACTGTGCCCTTTCCGGTGTTAAAGTTTTACTCATATCACATCTAAGCTGTCAAAGATAAATTAGCGGGTCGTCTGGAAACACTCACCGCTTCTCAGACGACATGTCCGGGCTCTGCTGAGGCTCCTCCTCCGTGTAGCGTCCACCTGGAGCTCGTTGGTCCGCAGCTGGCACACACGCACGGTAACTTTTCACCGCATTGCGACAGTTTGTGACACTTAATTGCGCTTTGGGACATGACGCATTGTGTTTTCCAAAACAAAGATTTTTGTTTTGTGATTCAAATCAGAAATTTCCCCTCGGGACATAAAGTATCTATCCATCTATATATTTATATATCTATCTATCTATCTATATATTTATATTTTACACGTAAGATGCCAATCTGGAATTTATCTGCTTAAATACTCTTAAAGAGATTTTTCAGTTTGCAGCATTTGAGGCGTTTTTATGAAAAGAGTTATCTTATCTGAATTTGCCTGAAAAAATTGATGAGCTGCTTTTATGAAATGACATTTATGGCAAGAAAAGAATTTGGGGAATCTGAAAATGTCTTTGAAAGAGCAGGACTTACAGGAGCATTCAAAATACGATTAGTATTCATCACTAAGATGGTAAATTAACTTTATATATATATCACTTTTCCCAGTCTTATTAATCACTCATAGCACAACAAGTTGCATTAATCCAAACTGCATCATTATGCAGATATTTGTTCTCTCTGACATCAGTCATACACTGGTGGAACAGCTGTCGTTGACAATTTGGGACTCAGCATCTTGCCCAAGGACGCATCAGAATGCGGTCTGCAGCAGCAGGGGTTTGAACCACCAACCTTCTGGGCCAATCTCCTGAGCCAAAGCCACCCTGAGGAAGATGTTGAGCCGTGTGACTTGTGTGTATTCATCACTGCGAAAGTGTAAAATGCAACAACATGAGAAGCCCAAACTGTGGCTAGTGTGCCGACAGACAGAAAATATAATCAGCTACTCCACTGACAGCACCACAGCAGGGTCGGCTCAGTGTTTCCCAGCTCAACGTTGTGTCAGAACGGACAGAGTATGCACACAGCACGTTTCTGATTTAAAGGATGTCCTCCCTTGTGCACCCGAGAAAAATAATCTTGAATGGCCATGCTACATTTGTTGCCTTTTTCCTGCCATGAAGAGGTTATCACAGCCTCTCTTATTCCATTCTGAAATTAAATCAAGAATATGAGCGGAGACGGTGTAAAGTAGGCCACTGCCTTCAAAAGAGCTTCAGTTGCGGCTGTGCTGTGGGAGGACACTATTTTGATTACTGTCAAGTCCTAGTAATAGCAAAAACTGCGTCTTACATAATCACCCTCACAATAAATGTTTCCAACGTCATCTAGAGCAGTGGTTCTCAAATGGGAGTACTTTCAGGTCAATAAATATATTTAAAATATGCATCCATTCAAAAATCCTTTAAAAATTGTTATTTAATAAATATTCAATCAAATATAAGTGTAAGTTCATCAACTGAATTTGATATTCAGTAACTATTCAATCTCATTATCCTAAATGCCCTGAGTCTCCCCCATACCGATGGTTTGACCCAACCTGGCACACGCCACCTGTCATCACTGCCGCCTTGAAAACCCAAACATTGGAGTCGTGGTTGAAGCGTCGCAGCAATGCCGCTGAAAACACGGAGGGACAAGTGCCAAAGAAGGCAAAACCAGAGCCGGCAAAATTCCGTCAATATTCAGAAGAATATGTTTTAATGGGATTTACGTCCACGAGTTGCCAGCCACCCAAGGCTTTGTGTTTTTTCTGTGCGGACAGATTGGCCAACAGTGGCATGAAGCCAGCACATCTTCAACGGCATCTCAAGACCAAACATGCAAGTCACGTTGGTAAGCCACCTGAGTTTTTTAAGAGGAGACTTTGTGAATTCAGGTCATCTCAAGAGACGATGCGGAAAGCCTCCACGACATCAGCCAAAGCCCTAGAGGCCTCTTATGCGGTGTCTTTGCTCATCGCTAAAGCAAAGAAACCGTTCTCTATAGCCGAAGACCTGCTCCTCTCAGCAGCTGTCGTGCTGGCTGAGACCATGCTGGACTTAAACGCAGCACAGAAATTAAAGACTGTGACTTTGTAAAATGACTCTGTGTGCCGCAGAGTAGATAGAATGGGAACAGACACTGTCGAGCAAGTTGTGGGAAAACTTAGCGACCCTTTGTCACTCCAGCTGGATGAATCCACAGATGTCAGTGGAAATGCACAACTTGTTGCTTTTGTGAGGTACATCGATACTGACGACATTTATGAGCACATATTATTCTGCAAAACTTTGGAGGGTAGAACAACAGGAGAGGACATTTTTGATGTTGTCAACTCCTTCTTCTGTGAAAACGACATGAGCTGGAAATCCTGCAGCAGCAACTGCAGTGACGCCACAGCATCAATGACGGGCTGCGTGAGAGGACTCATAGCGCGCATTAAAAAAGAAAACCCCGACGTGAAGTGGACTCACTGTGTCATACACAGGGAAGCATTGGCGTCCAAGAAAATGAGCCCTGTGTTACATGACCTTTTGAACGACAGCATCAAAGTGATCAGCTTCATAAAGTCAAGGCCACGTAATGCACGCATGTGAAAACATGGGAGCTGAACACACACAACTGCTGCTGCACACAGAAGTGCACTGGCTCTCTCTCGAGGGAGAATACTCAACCGGCTGTTGGAATTACGATCTGAAGTACACACCTTTCTGATTGAGCACAGATCTCCCTATGCCACCTTGTTCCAGGACACAGACTGGCTTGGAAAGCTGTGCTATCTGGCGGATATATTCAGCAAACTGGACGAACTGAATATGTCTCTGCAGGGCAAGGACTCCAGCATTTTCAACCTGTATGATAAGGTGGGTGGCTTCCTGAAGAAAGCAGAGCTGTGGAGAAGGGCCTCTGCACAGGGGGATTTCACCTGCTTTCCACAGGTGGATAATTGGATAACGATGTGGACAGAGCTCCAGTCAAGTCGGTCATAATGGGCCATTTGACCAATTTGATTCAAGATTTTCATTCCTACTTTCCTGACATGGAGGAGAAATCTGCACAGCTGGATTGGGTGAGAAACCCATTTCTCTTGTCCGAAGCAAACGGAAGCAAGCTACCGGTCACTTATCAGGAAAAACTCCTGGAAGTGTCATCTGACCGTGACCTCCAGATGAAGTTTGCCACATCCACACTTACACAGTTTTGGGTGTGTGTGAAGCAGGAGCACCCTGACCTTGGACAGAAAGCTTTGGAGCAGCTACTACCCTTCAACATATTTATGTGAGGCCTCCTTCTCTGCAATGACTTATCAAAACAAAGCAAAGAAACAGACTGTGCCTGGAGAAGAGCTTGATCACAGCAGTTGCTTCCCTGCCACCAAGACTGACAAAGATCCTCAGTGAAGCACAAGCACACGGTTCTCACTATGTTCAGTTTGAGAACATATCTTTGTTATGATCCCGAAAGAGGGCACTTTAAGTTGATAATTCTTTGTATGTGCAAAAATCTCTATTTATAATTGAGATAATTATTTATTTTTTAATATGTCTTTGGTTATTTTGATATCTTTTTATTTCCAAATTGTTCAAGAGTGACCACTACAAAGGACAAATGTTATGCACTTTGATGAAGTTGTAATTTGAAAGTTTCTAGTTACAAAGTTTAATAAATCAGACACTAACGGCACAGCACTGTGTTTTACATCTTTTTTTCAACCAAAGATGCTTTGCGCTGGTTAGGGGGTACTCGGGTGAGTTTTCTTTTCAAAGGGGGTACATCACTGAAAAAAAGGTTGAGAACCTGTGCTTTAGATCATAGACAAGTTTTGAACCTCTGATAAACTGATCTTTAAAAAAACAACAGTTGACATTTATAAGGGTTTATTCTTTGTGATTTCCTAATGTGATCGCTTAGATCAAAGAAAAGTCTTTGCATATTAGAAAAGCCTTTGATTGATTAGGCAGGTAGTCGCCACCTCTTAGCTTAGTATGCAGTATATTCCATTAATACTATTTGATGTTGGTTGGAATCCACCAATACACTCACTACAATGGCTAAACAAATAATGGATTTAAACAACAAGAAAAGACCTGATGACGTCAAACTTCTTCATATGCCAGCATTAACCAATGCTTTCTACATACTGGACAAACTGGGCTCTGGGAGTTTTGGAGTAGTGCATCAGTGCTTAAAAATGGACACTAAGGAGATTGTGGCTCTGAAGATTGTCTCGAAAGCAGATGGCCAAAAGGAACTGGATATTCTGGAAGCACTCCGGGAGATCGGTCAAGACAAGAACAACTTTGTCAAGTTCAATGGGCATCACACACACTGTGACAAAATTCTTCTGGAATTTGAAAAGCTGGATAAGACTTTGTTTGATTGGCTTGGAATGTCCGGGGGCAAGGGGCGGCCTCTGTCTGAGATTCAAGCCATCACAAAGCAGCTGTTGGTGTCTCTGACTGCCCTGAAGAGCCTAAATCTGGTACATGCTGACATCAAGCCAAACAACATAATGTTGGTGGATGAACAGCGACAGCCCTCAAAGGTGAAGCTGATTGATTTTGGCATGGCTACTCGGGTCTCCGAATTGGAAACTGGACGTAATTGCCAGATTATTGGTTTCAGGGCCCCTGAAGTCATGCTGGGACTTCCCCTGAATGAGGCCATGGATATGTGGGCTCTTGGTTGCATTGTGGCATACCTGTACCTTGGCACATGTCTGTATAAACTAGGGACTTGCAAATATCAGGCCATGAAGAACTTGGTACAGATAAATGGTCAGCCCAATGACAACCTGCTGAATTCTGGAAGGTACACCAATGTGTTTTTTACAAAGACAAAATATATAAAAAAAGAACTGTGGAGCCTGAAGGAGCATTGCTGCTGCAAGGAGTGTGCAGTACCAGGAAGGAAAAACACAAAGTCCTCGCAGAGCAGCAAGGGGAGCCCAGCATCCTCTACGATTCAGAAGCCCGCGCAGTTTGTCAGTCTTGATGACATTGTGGTGACTCGCCCAGGTGCGGCTAAAAATGAGGACACGCAGGCCTTTTTAAGCCTCCTGAAAAAGATGTTGCATCTCGATGCAAAAAAAAGAATCGACCCCAGCGAAGCTCTGCAACATCCATTCATGACCATGAAGCACTTTCCTAGTGAGTGTGTCTCCAATCCCGACATGCCATCGGCCCCTAGGAGAGAACGAGTTCGCCGATTGGCAGGATGCAACTCAAAGGTCAATAAAACTTGTGTAGTAGGGGTGAAAGAAAGATACGACTCATCTCCCAACACAAGTAAGGCTGAGGCATCACCTGAAAGGGCAAGAGGTGGTCGTGGTGAGAAAATCTCTTCCACTGACAAACGAGCCAAAGGTGATGCTGAAATTAGCTCCCAAAAGAAGATTATGAAGAACTTTCCCAGTGAGTGTGTCTCCAATCCTGACATGCCATCGGCCCCTAGGAGAGGACGAGTTCGCCCATCGGCAGGATGCAACTCAAAGGTCAAGAAAACTTGTGTAGTAGGAGTGAAAGAAGGTAACGACTCATCTCCCAACACAAGTAAGGCTGAGGCATCACCTGAAAGGGCAAGAGGTGGTCGTGGAGAGAAAATCTCTTGCACTAAAAAACTAACCAAAGGTGATGCTGGAATTAGCCCCCGAAGGAAGATTATGAAGAAGGCTCCCAGTGAGTGTGTCTCCAGTCCCGACATGCCATCGGCCCCTAGGAGAAGACGAGTTCGCCCAAAGAAGATCATGAAGAAAGTTCTCACATTTTTTAAAGGCCTGTTACCTTGTAGCAATGTGGATGTTGCCCATTAGACTCATGTCTGACCTTGAGGATGTGAAGAATAAAAAATATAAAAATAAACACAGAGCCCACAGTGAATCAAAATGTGTTACTGTCAACAGATACTGGATAAATTGATTCCCAATGTTCACGATAATCAATGACAATGTTTTCATATCTCGGTAGATCCCAAGTGAAACATTTCAGAATTTTATATCAGTGACAGAATTGTTTCCGATGTTTTGAAATTTGTCATCATGTCACCATCTTTCAGTGAGTTTCTCACTCATGGAGCAATCAAACTTTTACTAATATATAAAAGGGCATCCCTATACTCTCAAGATGAAGTACAGAAATCCACACATTTTATCTTGATAACCGCATATTGTTTTTTTACAGTAGCAATAGTTAGAACCCTACAGACAGCTTTAGTTTGTCACGATACATCATGAGTGAAGTGAGGTCACCTGGCAGGTACTGTAGGTACTGGAGTGTATTTAAAATGGGCCTGAATGGAGCCATCCCTGCCTGGCCCTGACTTGAACACTACTCTACACTCTCAATTAATTTAACTTGAGAATATTGTTATTAGTTTTTGGTGAAATATCAGCAGGAACAGGTTGAGGGGATGAGGAGACACACAAAGGAATTTGATGCTTTTATATTTGTAAAATGGCAAGAATCACAACACATACAGCACAAGTTTACATATTAAATTATTTATTATAATTATTTAAAGCAACACCATTCCACTACATATTCTTATATATTTAGATATTCATATATATATATATACATATATTTCTGCTGTTTTTATACATATATACATTTGATATTTTTTTGTACTATCCAATCCCTTTACTGGCTATACTAGCCCCATGCAAAGACTTTACCACTACATATTCTTATATTTAGATATTTATATATTTTTTTTTCTGCTGTTTTTATATATACATTTGATATTTTACTGTACTATCCACTCCAGCAGCACAAGAACACTTTCCTACTGGACACTGACACAATCACATCATTGCATTCCATTCCTGTATCTCTAAATTTGTTCTCCGTATTTGATTTATGTATGTATGTCAGTGATGTGTTAAGTGTACAAGCTACTGGATGATTTGAATTTCCCACGGGATTAATAAAGTATCCATCTATCTATCTATCTATACAACTTTAGCAACAGCGCCCTCTGCAGTCACACGATATGATTGTTGTGCTCCGTGTCTGAGCGATTGTTTTTCCATGTAGACAAAAAACAATGTCTATCAATGTGTTGAGTGGAGCTCTGACTGTGTACGCTCACCCATGATCCCCGGCTTCCTGAACCAGAAGCGCTGCCGTTCAATTCCATTGTCAATATTTAAAAAAAATTACACACTGAATATTGCAGATAAAAGCTGCTTTTAGTAACTTCTCACTTGCTTCAGCCAATCTACAGCTCAGCATTACTCTTGAACTTGCTGGGACGGATTCTGGCCATTTAAGCTACGACTATCAGTCAGTTACAGTCATCTGACTGAAGGTCAAAACCTACTCACCAAAGTAAGAGCACGGACAGGCATCTGGGGTGAGGAGTGGGAATGAAATTGGCCCCATTTTATCTCCCGATTCCAAGTCAGTGTACCATCAATCTAATTTTCAGGCGGCTATTTTAAGGTTAAAAAGTTGGATCGTCAATGGCTTTACTAGATTTGACAAACTAAAGGTCTTATGATGCTGATATTAATCTGATGACCTTATTTTGCTTCTCTTAGGGACACAGAAGGATGTGTTTGCAAAGAGATTGGTTATAATGTTCAGCTGTTAATGAAGTGTGAAGAGGACTCGAGTGAATCTCCTCCGGCTTTGAACTGGCCTGATGCAGGAGTGGGTGTCACCTGCACAATAGGACATTAGAGGTGAATTCAGATTCAATTGAAGAGGAACAATTCAGCAGACAATGAATGGCGCTGTTTGTGCCGTTTGCAGACACACACACACGCAAAAACACACACACAAACACACACAGAGAACAAGTCACGGACAGAGGATGGGAGGGGAGAAGGATTTAAGTCTGTGAAAGCTGCAGCGTCATACGCTCTAGAGCATAACTGCTATATAGCAGGGCTGATCATTCCCACAGCAGCCCCAAGTGCCTGTAGGTTGAATACAATAAGATTAGGAAAGAGAATTGTTGACAATGTGTGCGAAGAACAAATCAGATTGATGTTATAAATGTTTTCTTCAAAATATTGTGTATTGGGTAACGATAAACTACTGAATTGAGAGAAAACATTACATATATCATACAGGCTGGTTTGATGGATGCAAGGAATTATGTCTTTAGACAAAATATCTCGACTCTGAAAAACAGACTCACAAACTGGACTTTGTTTTGCATTCATGTCAAAAGTCTCCGTACCCCAAAAAGGAAAATACACAATATAACAACATGTGTTAAATTTTCAACATAGCGTAGCTTTAGGGGAATGAATTCAAGACAACTCACGTCTGCTTTCGTGTAATTATTTTCAGAGATTGATTAATTTCTCTTGACTTGTATAATTCTGAGCATAATCTGAGGCTGGGGGATCTGGAATCTGTTATATAATCTCGACTCCTCACAGTTTTCAGACATGCTTAAAGGTAGACGGACAAGATGGAAACAAGTCTGTGGACACACAGCATAACCGCAGGTTTTTAAAGAAGTGCAGGCTAAAGTCAGAAGTGACAATATGTCAATGTGTCGTCTCCGTTTCAGTGGTCGGACGTCAGATCATCAGCTCGATAATTAGGGCCCGGGGAAGCAAGAGTGCAGGGTAAGTGAGTGAGTGGGGGAGCTAGAGTCACGCTATCAGACATCAGCCCCAAACCATTAATAAAAGTTGTCATTCTAATTAGTGGGTACGAGGTGATATATACACAGACTCAAGCAAGCACAAGTACACAGACAAGCACATGCACACATAGCCAGTCATCAGATTTGGCGCTCAAAACATGCACGGCCGTTCTCCTGCTCACAAAGTCTCAGTAAGACTTGTCACTCAAACGTGAGACGATAAAACAGAGACACTTTCGGGGTGAGTGAAAGGGGGATGGAGAAAAAAAGGAAGAAAGAGTTCAATTAGTTCAAAGGAGGAATTGAGGGGAAATTAGATAGAGAGATCAGGAATACGCTGAACAAAAGAGCGACACAGGAGAACTAATCCCCGGGAATACCTCTGGATCTAGTTAATGTCAGACCTTGATGCATGTGCATGTGCTTGCCCAGAGTGCATGTGCTCGGAGATGGAACGAGTGGACGGAGGGTTTCCAAAGCCTCCCACCTCAGCTAACCCCAGCAGCATTAATTATACACAACCCCTCTCCATCCAGCAGCACAAAGAGATGCACGCTCTTAAGAGGTCTTAAGAGCCGCTGGATGATTTATATATATATATATATATATATATATATATATGTGTGAGCTGATTGGTGCGGCTCCTCCGTGATAAAGATGGCTCCATGGAGCGAATGAAGATCACTTGGGGATATACTGTAGTTTGTACATCCTTTCACCGGTGATTGTGCTAATGGACACAGGAGATGTCCGCCTCGCTGAGCTCCATGTGTATTGATCAGTGATTTGCCTGTGCAATGCTGCCGGCTTTATCCTAATGGCTCAGAAATGCGAACTGCGGAGTGCGGTTTCAAGTTCACGTGCAGAAAAGCTGCGTGGCCTCGAGAGTGGCGTGTGTTTTCTAAAATCCAGGACGATCGCCGTGATATGAAAAAGGACTCTCTCCCAGGCTTCAGAGAACAACACAAAAAATCTAAGTTTTCTTAAACAGTGATTATGAATCTGTTTGTTGGACCAACACAGCATTTTCAGTATTTATACCCACCTGAGTTTTGTTCTTTATCCATGTTAGCTGTTCACAAAAACCAAAACAATTCTTACCTGTTTTAAAAGCCGCACGTTTAAACGCTCATTTAATCACCTTGAACATTTTCCTCTGTTCACATTTTAGGCAGAGGCTCAAGGTTGGCATCGCAAGTTTGACATACATAATATAATTCTTTTAATAAAGGTGTTCTGGCATGCACATATTGACATGTCAGGCCACTTACATACTGTAGTACATAGGCAGAGATATTCCCATATAAAATGTATACAAAAATGTCACTGTATATGTTCATATTCCATCTCCTTTGTACCGTGAGGGTTGTATAATAAGTTTCCAGATCCACGGTTCGGCTCATACCTTGTTTTTTTGTTTTGTTTTTGGGGAAGGGGGGACTCAGAATGTTCCCACTTGAATGTGCCCTCGGGGGGGGCTGCAGTCTCAGGGTAGTTATCCATCTGGAGCTAATTAAGTGAGCCCGGCTTTTACTGCAGGCCTGATCACTCGGTCGTGATTGGACCAAAATAGTTGCGCAACACGTTCAGTCTGAGAACAATAAAATAGGTGTGATGTGTAATGTTACAAAATATCCAGCTTGTACTTCAAACTCGCTATTCAGTTTTTGGGGACAGTTTAAAATGGGAAATGAGAGCTCGACGCAAGTGAAAACTGACAAACACATGGATACACACACAACCAGGTACTTGGGATTTCAACTAACACACACACACACACACACACAGACATGTACAAACATTGACCATAATTAAATAGGACAAGCACACACACATAGATAAACGCAACACAGCTATGTTTTGCACATTACACCGGCTCAATCACGTTGTCACAAAAACCATGAAATGAAACGTTTTAATATCATTTATGATTACAAAAGGCCCCATTCACACAAGTATATTTAACCGACGCCACCCCCTCAAACAATAATGTTCGCTCAAAACAGAACGCCGTGTTCAGTTCCATAATAGACCTGCTGCTGCTTGAGCACAGTATTCACAACAGTGAGGGAACATCCAGAAATATTTTTTGCAGGCAAATAGCTTAACAAATGAAAGCCATGAAAGATAGATGAGGAAGCCAGCGCTTCATTCATATTTGATAGCTGGGCTTAAGATGCATTACCCAGCCAACACAACAAGCCATAAGCCGACAGTCCCAGAAATAATGAGCTTGAAGGAGCATCTGTGATGGCAGAGGTGTGTGTGTGTATGTGTATGTGTGTATGTGTGTGTGTATGAATAGATTATGCTGGACAGTGGCGCTGAAATGCTGCATTACAGTTTGACAGGCGGGCAGCTGTCGTCTCCTCTGCCTCGTCTTTCTTCTGCTGCGGTACAAGAGTTCAACAAAAGACAGGAAAGAGGTTCAACGTCAAACACATCCGACTCATATTGATGTATAAGTATATATATATGGTAAACTGTATATAGTGCTTTTCCAGCCTTATCTGCCACTCAAAGCAAGCCACTTTCATGCTGCACCTCAATAAGCAGCTCTTTCTATCACACAACATCATAAATGTCAGCACAGCCGTCAATTCGGGGTTCAGGATCTTGCCCAAGGACACCTCAGAATCTAGACCAGGGATCAAACCACCGGCCCTCTGTGTAGTGGAAGACCTCTTACCTCCCATGCTTCTATTCCCATGCGAGCATACACACACCTGTTGAGCAGGTTTCCATTTCCTGTGTGTGTGTGTGTTTGTGTGTGTGTGTGTGTGTGTGTGTGTGTGTGTGTGTGTGTGTGTGTGTGTGTGTGTGTGCCTCAGGTGTCCATTAAGCTTCCCCTGCCCACCACCCTCTGGTCTTCCAGTCAGCCAAGCATCAGATCAGCTGATGTGGGGGGATCGATAAGCAGGCAGGCACACTCTCTTCATTAGGAGTCCCCGGGGCCGGGCCACCTGCCACTCACTCGCCGGCCCCTCCCTGGCAGGAGCCCCGTATCGTGCCTCTGGCTGCTTCTGCTCAATACGCTGTGTTTCCATGTCTTTTGCTGTGTGTTTGCTTTGTGACAGCGGGCTGGTAGAGAAGGAAAGCTACATACTGTACCCGCCACTGCGCTGACACTCATCAGGACCAATATAACACTCTGGCATCCAGTGGAAGAAGTTCTGCTCTGAGGCTCTGCAAGACCGTGCATGTTGAATTCAGAAATCAGGAGGCACAAAGAGGTGATGATGAAAGTAAAGAAAAGGGTTAAAAGAGTTACGGAAAAGAGTAAGTTGTTCCAATGAAAGGAAATTGAGAGGAGGTAAAAATGTGTCTTATCCATGAGTGAATTCCACTTTATGAACAATACATCCATTAAAAAACGTGGAAAAAACCTTTGAAACTAAAGTTATGTTGCACACCTGTGTGTATGGGGGAGGGGGGGCTGAAAGGAGAAGCATTGAGTCTCCTCATGTTGCTTGCTTCAGAGCTACTGAAGGAAATCAATCCAGTGTCTGTAAATTGGATTGTTTCTGTTCCTGCGCATTCGATAGATGTTTGAGGCAAAGCAGCTCAAAACTCAAATTTATTCATGCGGGACGATTCAAAATCAAAATGCTTTTGGCTAATCATAACTTGGAGGAGTTAATCAAAGAGCTGCTGTAGGAAGCAGTTTGGAAGTAACCTAGCCAACCGTGCTGGCACATTCAGCTCCCCCCCCCCTTCAACATCGCACAGAGGTCTAATAGCTGGGGCACTTGAGCTTGATGAAAGCATGGCGATGAAAGCAGAGTTAGGTGGTAAGAGGAGTTGGCCCTGCTCGCCGCCACTCCTCCACATGTCTGCAGGCTCATTATCAGCAAGCAGGCTCAACGGGCGCCGTCCTGCATGTACCGTGTGTACAACGACCTGCTGAGCATCGCTCACCTGTCACTGTGGTGCACTATTTCTCAAAGAACTGGGCCTTTCTACCGAGCGGTATGAGCACTTGAAAAGAAAGCTGTCTTATGCATTTTTTTTGCATGTGGCAGATGTTCCTAACCAGGCAGGGTTATATTTTCACTTTCTTTTTCCGTATCAGTATAGGAGTGCCAGGCCATCTGGGACAATGACAGATGCAATTACTTTTATAGCATACCATTATGTGACACATTTCATTTTAATCGTAGATAAAGAACATGTGTCTCTAATCCTGCGTTAGGCTCTTTTGACCTGGTATAATGTATATGTTTCATTGCAGCGTCCAAAATTAGGTTGCTTAGAAAACTGGGAATCCACGGGCGAGTCCTGATCCAGATCATAAAAGAAACCTCACGGATCGCTGCAGCCGATATCGCAACTGGGCCTGAAAATGATAGGGACACACCCCTTTTGTCTCATCTACCTGTGGTGGGCTAAAAGGCTAAAACAATTAATAACATACAATATTCCAAAACATACCTGTACATATACACATACACACACATATATATGCAACTTTATGTACAGCAACTACCCCCGTGGCCCCCTCCGCAGAAGGGCCCAGGGGCAGGAAGGCTGAGTCTCACCCCTGAGAATTACCCATCAGGGGTGTGTGAGGTCAGAAAACACAAGCAATTAGCGCATCATCTGACAGTGTGACTCCTCTGCTCCTTGTGTCTCCGCTGAGAGATTTCCGGAGCCCTGCGATGTTGAGCCTTATCGATCGGCACGCTGCAAAGGTCAGCGACTTGGCTCACTGCCGGAACAACCCCCACCCCGCCCCACCACCCGTGCGCTGGCATTCAGTGGAGCTCTGCACCCGCACTGATCCGCTGGCCGACTCGGCTGGCACCCCGCACCAGAGGAGCAGAGGAAGACCCTGCTGCTTGTGTAGGGGGAAACACAAAGTTAACCTTTTGTATCATCTCTCAGTGCGTTACATTTCTGAAAACTGCTTAACTCTTGTCGGCCGTAATACCACTATTATCTTTTTCATACAACCTCCTTTATCCAATGGTGACCTACACTAAAATGTGAGTTTAAAGATGAATTCTTAAAGGTACAGTGCGTCAGTTTCAGACATTAAATGTCTTAATTTGCGGTCTATCCAACAACTAGCTTGGACCTGTCATGCCCTATTTACGCTCTATCTTTTTCATGAATGAGCCTTGGAGGTGCTGATGTATTTTGGTCAGTATTTATGCTCAGCTAATTTGCTGTAGCTTCACATTTACCATACGGACATGATGAATGTAGGAAGTAAAACGAGTGGTGGTTAAATAAAAAACAAGTGGGAGGTTCACCACACTGACAGACCTCCTCTAATGAAAAGACTTTATCAAACTCTAAATAAGCCATCAGCTCAATGACTTAGATGATTAACAGCATGTATATGCTGCATCAATCAGTTGGTTGTCTGTCTGACCAAGCACATCATCATCATCATCATCATCATCATCATGATCGTCATCATCACTAATAAATTATGCAGAGGCAGGGATTTTTGCTAGACTTGCCGACTGCTAACTCTTAAGTAGGCGACTGCTTCTCTTTTAAAATAACATTAGCCAGTTCTCCGTTGCTTGAGCTCGGAGCTCGACTGCTTCCTGCTCCCCCCCCCCCCCCCCCACCGCCGCCAGTTTGTTATCCACTGCCTCTGCACCAACAGATACGATTAATACAGTAATTAATTCCCTGGCAAGGAAAATCATGTTAAAAAACTGGATTTTAATTCAGAATATGTGCGGTGACACACTGGAGAGTAAAATGAAACCTAGACAACAGCCTGCTGTGGTTAGCTACCCAGACAGCACAGTCATGCATCCTCATGTGTGCACATTGTACATGTGGAGGACCATCACTATTCACTTTCACAGCTGATGCTGCCGCTGCCAAGTGATGAGGCGTCTAATTCACACTCGACTACACCCAGCCAGCGAGGGATCTGTTCATTTGACCTGCATCGCTACCCCCCTTCAGTAAAAAAGCCCCTAAAGAGAAGGCCGACTTTAATTTAATCATACCCTATGAAAAGCTCTGTTGACGTCTTCAGCGCTCCGGATCGGGAGCACATCAAGGTGTAGGATTTATTTCTCCTCCTGGGAGTGATGAGAAAACAGCATCAGACAGCAAGATCTCACTCAGCCGTTTATGAGCGGCTAAAATTAAATCTCTGATGTGTCTATAAACAACACCCCCACTGACTCGTCTCATAAAGTGTAGGAAAAGATTTCCTCCACTGTACCACAGGAAGTCTACAGTGACATTAAAAGGCTTTTAGCCAGAAGGTTCAGCTCAGGTGAGTCGCTGCAGGGATGGACAAATCGGGTTTGTGCTGAAAAGCCTGGAACTCAAGAGAAAATCTGCGAGAGTGTTACAGAAAAGGGTTTCCCTGTTTAATACTATTTGTAAAATATCATTTCTATTGTGGCCCTGAGTCCTTAACGAAAAACAATTTAAGAAAACACATGGAAATGGAGATCTTGTGATCTTCATCAAATTAACAACACATCCATCGCAAATAGAAAATGCACTGACAACACAACTAATGAATACAGCTGGGACACTAGCCTGCTAATTCAAATAATCTGACAAAATAGATTTAATTGATTGAGAAACGCGTCCCAAGCGTGTTTGTAAATCTTTCGTGTCCCCTGGAAACGTCTTTTGTTGTATTGTGAGTATTTGCAGCTTATTTCCTATTTGCCTCGCATGTGTCCACTTGCTTGTGTCATATCTATTTGCATGTTTTATCTTTAGTTACAATGCATTGAGCTCTCAGGGCCACTGTACATGTCCGCGAATACGTTATGTCAACTCGACAACTGGGTGATCCTTAAAATAAAATGTGATTAAAATAAATTGTGCTGGAAAGGCTTAACAATATCTGTGAGAAACACTTGACTGATCCGAGCTAAGGTTGATCGAATGACGACAACATTCATGGGAAAATAAAAGGATTTTGTCCAAAGGAAACGTACACAGCCTACGCCTGTGTTCCCCCCAGGGGGATAGGCCGTCCATTTGGCAAGCAATCAAGTAATCTGATGAAGTGAAATGAATGGGAGAGGGGTGGAAGGGTTAATCGCCTGTGGAAGCATTTTATCTAGTAGGGACATATCAAAGAGGTATTCTGTCAATGTTCTGTAGGCTATGTCGGGGGAGCCTGTGAAAAATCACAGTCTGCCTGGGTGTGAATCACTGTGACTCTGGTGTTCTGTTTAGCCGGATGTATAATCTTTGCCAAATATGATTTACTCCGAGGCAGGTTCCAACATCACATCTGACAGGGAGAGAATACTCAGTGGAGAGCGGATCAATCTGTCCGAAGAGTCAAACTTAATCCAACATTACCTAGCATTTACCTCTAACATTAATCTAACAAACGCTCGTAAATCAAGTCACAATCGCACAAACTGTTACCTCGATTCCTATTTATAGCCCGATCCCTGTCATCTACATTATAGATGACACATACTCGTATTTCCGGGCTCTGCCATGTCCATTTGCTGTGGGAGAGGAAAGAGTGACAGACTCCAGTTCTCAGCAGACAAGTGTGATATGCGCTGTGACTCCTGCTCCTCTCCCTCGCCATGGAAATGCTCCTCATAATTAACTCAGTCGGCAGCATCGCCAGGAGTATTACACACGATTTGCATTCTGCGACTCTGATGTATTACAGCATTAACAGGTGGGAACGACGAGTCTGAAAACGCTGCACAAAAACAGGGTCAAATGACTGTTACATTTAAAATTATAACATTTGAAATTGCAGTTGATTGAATTACTAAACAGACCAACAGAAGCTGCTCTTATGTAAATGAAGAACCCAGACAGTAAAACATAAATCACATTGTTGATGTGGCCTGGGGCTCCAAAGCTACTGGGGGCACATGTCTGTTGCATTGTTTACTGGTCTCCATGATCATTTTTAATCACTAAAGGAACCTCTTTGAAAAAAAAAAAAATTGTTTTGGTGAGTTAATGAAAACTAGAATTCCCAGTCTGTGTTTGTGTGCCTTCACCAACCCAGTCCAGTTTTATCCAACATACAGTGCTTTTCCAGACTCATATGAGATCACCAGGACCTTCGATCTTTGACCACTAAAATCGAATTGGTTAATCTTTGATGAATTCCATAAAGGCAGATTTGAGGCCTCATTTTCAAGATGCTAAAATTGGTGAGGGCACCTTGACTTCGGACCTCCAAATTCCAATCAGTTCATCTTTGGGTCTGAGTGAACATTTTTACAAAATTTGAAAGGATTTCCTGGTGATGTTCCTGAGATAAAACGTTCACAAGGCAAAACATGTGAACTTGACCTTTGACCACCAAAATCGAATCAGTTCATCTTTGAGTCTGAATATTTGTGCCAGATTTGAAGTGTTTGATTGGGACAGAGCCATTTTGTAACCTGAACATGTCCAATCTGTCATTTTGATGTTTTAAATAGTAAATATGTTCAGGACACAGCTTTTATTTTGGGTAGTAATGGATAATGAAAATCCACCTGACGTCTGTCGTGTTCACCGCCCTGCCACGCAGCACCGACGGTCAGAATCATCCGAGCAGCAAGTCTGAGCAAGTGACGAGTGACTCATTATCAAGGACCAGTCCACTGATGTCATTCACAAAGCTACGGGCCACTAATTTGCAGCGACACTTCTGACTGTGGCAGTAATTGAAAAGGGTGAGATATTATCCACAGTCGCTTTTAATAATAAAGATTCTCATCTCCTTGTTCTAATGATTCACACTTATGTTTAAACTGCTCAGAGTGAGGATGGGGGTCATAAGAGTTTGGAATGAAATCAGCGGTTCATTCACAGTGCCGAGTCTAGCTGTGGGTGAGCAGAGGATTGGAATTCCCGCAGCGCTGAAGGGGACGAGCGCAGATCCTTGAGGTTTCTCGCCTGCGTCATGTTTCAGAACCCATTGTTCCTGGTGTGAGATCCTGGTGAGGTCCAACTCTGCCGAGAAAACAGACTAAAAAAGCACGGTGGGTAGCTCAGGGCAGGCGAGCAACGATCAATCTGCCTCTGGTGCTGCATTGGCTGGTTTCACAGACATGGATTAGAAGAGCTTGGTCCGACACTGAAGCAGGCTTTCAGCAGAAAAAAGGATTTAAGTCGAGGCACGTCTGGGAAACTGGTCCCTGAAGTATTTGGAGGAACTCTGAGTGCATCATCTGAAACAAATGATTCCTCCCATGCTTGACGTGCTCGAGCGCTACTGGGGTGTTTGTTTCACATCAGTGTTCTACAAACGCATCTTTTTTAGGCCGATAAACACCTTAAGTCTTCCCTGCTAAATCCATTCGATGTTGCCTGTGTTGACAATCCTGAGCATCTGTTGTGTTGAAAACCGCCAAGGTTAATTACTGTTTAAATTTGTCTTTAGTGTGCTAGAAAAAAAAACTGATTTCCACAAAATTGATGAGCCAAAATGGAAAATGGTACACATGATCCAGCAAATAGCGCTGTACTGCTGATGAACAGTAGAAGAGTTGGTTATGGTAATTTAAACAAATTTGCAGAGTGAGAAAGTCCAATTGAAGTCTTCCCGCCCTCTCCGTGGTATGATCCCCCTCTTCGGATGCAGGGTGGTGCTGGTGGTGCATATGAAATGCATTGCTATCTCTGTATCTAGGCCTCACATGTTTGCTGCACCGTCTGGAGTCCCTCCTGAAAGTGAAAGTGTGTCATCTAATGTATGCAGCCACCAGCCACTGCTCCTGAGCTGTTCTGGGTGTTGGGGATTACATAAACCGAAGCAACGTGGAGTATGGAAATCTCGTCTTATCGTCGAGTGTGTGCGTGTGTGTGTGTCTGTGTGTGTGAGGTTTCCTCTCACTCCCTGACAACTGAAGCCGGAGCAACTCCAAAGACTTGCACCATGGGGAGTCTTGTTTTGCATTATCATTAAAGACACATATGGGCTGTGAGAGACTTTAGAGCAGCATGTACTGCAGCCACACCGGAGGAAGAACTGGGTCTGTACGTCACACGCGGACCAGAATCAAAGACGCCATTTCTGTGGGATGCAGCCAAAAGATAAGGGTGAGGCCGGGCTAGAGACAGCAGCCTCACCGCCTTCTGTATCACTGCTCCCCACTTTCCACAGGAAGCCGCTGTGTGTCTAGGCAGCGTCTGTCAGAATGTGGAGATTTTCCAGCTGGTTTTCCATCGGAGCATGTCATCCTGAGCAAGACGGAAACTCGCTCGTCTCATGTGGTGACTTCAGAGGGGCACATGTATTGCTTTTATTTTTGGCAGTGCGGAACACGCTGGAGTTTTTTCCTTTTCTAGTTTTTCCACATGTTATATAAAGATTGGCAAAACCCAAAACCTAAATTTCCATGGCTTTGATTTAAAGACACAGTCCACACCTTGTATGTGCAAAGAAACAAACAGCAGAGCATCATCAGTGGGTGAGTGTTCAGGGCAGAGCGTCAACACCACGGGAAACGGAGCGACTTCCCACAGGGAGGAGTTTTGACTCAGCAGCCGGGAATCAAACCAATCAGATGTGGTGGGAAGATCTCACTTTTTCTTTACATAGTTCCCTTCAGGTGTTTTGATTCATGTCTCCATCACAGTTGAATGTGGACGATACCATCTTCATGGATCCATAGGTGGTGTAGACTGAGATCACAAGAATGTCTAGCAAACTCTGCTGTGTTTCTAATGTTGATGCACATTTTAAAAGAAATAAAACTGAACATTCAAAAACAAAAGAGCACATTGAGGAAGCCAAACTATTACAACATAACTTATGTGTTTACTTTTTTTTTTTACCCACAATTAAAGAAGTAGATTGACATCAGATACGGTCCTTTTACTGGATCCAAAAGAAATTATGTAAATCAAATCCTTCACTTTCCATTTAACAATATAAGGCCACTGGAGTTACTAACAGCATCAATACACCGGACATGGTGTTGCATTCCATTCCAGCATCAGTATTTGTGCATTATTACCACATACATCATTTAAAACCTGTCATCACTGGGAATTTTGAACAGAGGTTGTACATGCAGTGGTAAAAACAAGCACTGCTTGGTCCATTCGTGTGGTGTGACAGTACATTCAGCCACTTTACTAGTTCAAGAGCTCTGTCAGATCCCTGGAATATCACCACCCTTTTGCAAATAAGTATTGGTTGACATAAAAATCACAATATGACCAGCCAGAGATACGATCCCCGACTGGCAACTACCAATTTGACTGCAGCTGTGTGTACAATATCAAATTAGCATACAATAAAATTCCCCCCCTCCCGTATGTAGGACATGTCTGGAATAACAGATGGCCACGCGGAGCAATAAATAACTCCTTTTTAAATAATGGGATGGAATATTTATGCGGCGCTCGCAGGGTAAAGACACAAGCTGAAGAAGATGGAAAAGCTGTCACTTCCTAAGTGTTCGATACATAAAGCATGAGCGCTGTATTAAAAGAGCTATTTCACTTGGTCCTGGTGAAACTGATCTCTCCGCGTGACATTGACTGGAGCAGCTTTCCTCACGTCTTAAAACAAGGAAAGCTAAGCCACAGACAGAGAGAGAGAGAGAGAGAGATAGAGAGAGAGTGTAGGATTGCCAGGGTCCACACACAGCTTGGAAATCGTTCTAAACAACCGGTTATTAAGACTTTCCCCGAGCATATGGTGCTCTCCTATTAAGACCGAGATCAAGCGCTGCCACCACCCACAGTCCTGAGACAGATGCCTCTTCCCATCCCTTTGTTGAGCTCACCATAATCTTCCTACTGGTCTTTTGGTCTATTCCATATATCACCAAGCATCGCCTCCAAAATCATAAACCACTTATGATGCCAGCCAAAGCCCGAACCATGGACCACTTTATCCTCAGGAACTTATTCCCTGCCCTCATCCTACTCAGTGCATTTACAGGGTTCCCACGCTTGCCTTGAAAAAAAATTCCATGCTACCTCCTGACTTTCCAGGTACCATATTAAGTGATGATCTATAGGCCCCTGAAGCTTCCCAAATGTATTTGACCCTTCTATTGAGATCGCGAGCAACGTTTCTCGGTTATTATTCCCGAAGTCCACCAATCCGAAACTATACTTTTAAAGTCTATATCACCAGGTTGCCTGCATCAAATTCCAACATCTAATATACCAGACAGGATGCCAAGAGCATGCTCTACAACATGGGATCATCCATTTCTATCTACAGTAAAAGCTGTTCACATGTAGAGGGTTTTTATAAACTCATCTTAATTCTGTGCTCAATAGTTTCATTTCATTACTATTTTACATATCATCCAATAAAATTTTCCAGGACAACTGTTTCAATTTCCATGTAAGTGCTCACTTTTGCTCAGTTTCCATAACTTTTCCAAACCTGGAAAATTAAAAAATAAATTCCCTGTTTTCCAAGTTTTCCAGGTACCATGGGAACTCTAATTTACCTCATGATACTGGTTCACACAGCAATAAGAGCTGGAGTGGTAGGTAACGGACATGTTGTCCGGTCCCTTTAGATTTGTGAGTGTTAAAATGCTCCTGCAACAACTCAGCATACACTTCCACTAGTATATGATACTACATTTATTGTACTTAGCAAAGGGAGGGATTCTGATTCTACTCAACTCCCAGCTGCAGTACTGGGAAAATAGTCTAATCTCCATCTCCCATTTATCTTGTTGTGAGCGTGCATTCGGAATCAATAGCAAAAAAAAATCGATTTCAGTCCGATCATCCCGTAACATCAATTCCTAACAGAGTTCCTGTGAGACTGATGAGCCGACATCCTCTGAAGGTTAATGTAAGGAAGAGGTCACGAATTGCTTCATTCAGCCTCCTCCATTATCTGTGTTTGCTGTCAAAAACTGTACACTTGATGACCTCCGTTCATAAATCAAACCTCAACACTGCGAGTATACAAGGGCTCCCTCTCTCTCTCTTTTCTCTCTCTCTCTGAGGAGGATTCGGCTGGCAGGAGTCCAAAAGATAAGTCCTGCGCCGCACACCTCCGACAGGGAGAGGGAGAGGTGGTGATAAAGAATTGGGAGAGGACCAAAAAATCAATCAGAGAGCCATCTGCCATCCCAGCACTCTGGAGACGCCGCAGACAACCGTCTACTCCTCCGCTGCGTTTCCCTTATTCCCCCCTGCACGGCCTGTGGGGCAGTCGCAGGAGTGACCGCAGCCCCAAACCGAGGGATCTATAGTTGTCTAATTCTGATGAATGGAAACACAGTCTGCTAGTGTGAATCAGCACCAGAGTAATATGCATTTGCTCGAGGGGACGCCTTGAAAGTCACAACCTTTTGTCTCACCGTTTGACAAAATAACACATTCAGCTCAGGAGCTTTTCAACTGGAGGGATGTCTTAATATCGAATTATAAGCTTTTAACACCAGGCACTTTCAATGGGCTCCAAGTGGACAAGAAGGATGAGGATGAACACTATCTGCCCTCAGCAGCATTAAATTAAAATCTTCCCACGTATTCATCACTAAAGTCGAGAAATGTCTGCAGCGGAGCTACGGAATAACAAAGTCTCATCTACCAAATACATTATTTAAAACATAGTTGACACCACATGAATTAAATCCCTAAAATATGGCTGTGAATTTTGAAGCTGCAGAAGCAAGGACCCTGTCTTTAAAACGAGTGACTACAAAGGACTGACCGACGACCCTTTTCCTTTTCCCCTCAGCAGAGATTTGCATTTCAAGAAGACCTCAGCAGAAGCAGAAAAGAGGAAGAATTGAGTTTCTCCTGTTATCAGTAGTTCGGTGTTAAGTGTAAGAGTTTAAGCACTTGCATAATGCTTCTATGCCACCTGTATGGAAGAGGAGCAAGCACTCAAAATGTCCTGAAAAGGTTCCGAAAATACCTGAAGACTTGTCCCACTTTTCTCTTGACGAATAGAAAAGGACAGCAGGGAGAGAGGAAAGTGCAGCAAAGTGCATTGGCCCCCTCTACAGGAGAAGATGCCTCAGGATGCCGACTCTGAAAATCCCTGTAATGCCAGCCACCGGCTGTGAGGACAGAGGTATTAAGCAGTTTGTTTTTTTTTTCCTTTCTGATGGAAGCACAGTGTTTGTCCATGTCTGCTGAATTAAAGTCATTCTGTGGTGTCATTGTGTTGCACAGCTTATCACCGATTCATCCCATTTACAAAAAAAATTAAAACTCATATTCCAGTAGACTCCTGTCTCCCAGCAACAGCATCCGAGAAAACAAATATGACCATATATACATTTACAAAGTGCTGCGGAAGGAAAGTACTTATCAAAAATAATTTCCCAAGGACCAGTTCAGTCCAGACGGCAGAAAAAAAATGCATAGGTTGATGTTTGAAGGAAGCTCCGATGCTTCCTCCTTTGGGTTCCTCACAGGGCAAGGCACGCATTTGAGGAAAACAATCAGTAATTCCCTCCACTGATATCCCTCCTCGGGATATTGGCCCTGAATGGCAATGTTTGTGCTTTGGATTCAGGGTTCATGCCGTCACGTTATAATTTCTCCTCAAAGAACCACTGCTGGTGGGGGCTGCCCGAGCAGGGCTGCAGCGAGGGGGCCGGTTTCCCGTTGTCCGTCTTGTCGACCGCCTGCACGCACTTCCTGCTCCCCTCGTGGTACAGACTCCCGTCCTGGAGGCAGCAAACAGCCAGAGTGAGAATAAAGAAGTGTGTTATTATAGCACTGAAAAGAAAAGAGTTACTTTCTGTTTGATCACTCGAATGGTAAAGTAGATAAGGAATATTACAACTAACTACAGTAACGAATGCTAGTATAAATACATAGAGAACATCTATCTATCTTATACAAAGAAAAAAAAGAAAAAAAAAACTAGTGGCAGAACAATTGGACTATGGGCAGATAATCAGATTGGATGGTCTCTGGTTCAAAACATACTTTGATGGACCACACCTGGATCTGTCAAAAAACATCCAAGAGGACTCTCCCTACCCACTGTCTAAGTGCCCCTGAGCAAGGCACCTTACTCCCCCAACATCTGCTCCCCGGGCGCCGTGCATGGCTGCCCACTGCTCTGTGTGTCCTGCTGTGTTCACCAGATGGGTCAAAAGCAGAGGACCAATTTTTCCCCATTTGCATGAGTGTGTCTGTGCATGTGTGTGGGATTAATAAATAAATGTATCTATCTAACACATATAGCTGCTGCTCAGTTATGTCTGTCACCTCTTCCAGGGAGGTAATGTTTTCGTCTTGTCTGTCTGTCTGTTAGTTAGCGGGATTACGAAAAGACTACTTGAAGGATTACCATGAAACAAGGCAGAACAATGTAATGGGTCAGGGAAGAGCCCGTTACAAAAAAATCTGCGGATCCGAGCATGTGGAAAAACACACTGCACAGTTATGAACTACGTAAGATGTCTGTAGAATTCGATCTGGATTTTCACTTTGACACATGAACAACGCAGCCGGAGATTCGCTGCTCAGACAGGCAGGATGTAACGTATCAATTCCGCTGCGGAGATCACATGTTTTTGTTTACACCAGATCAACTCCGGTGTCGGCCCTGATCACCAAAATATCTCGTGACATATATCATCAGTGTCTTCTCCATGTGAGGCTGTGCTTTATCATCCTGACATATTTGTTTGCTTTTTGTTTTGTTATTTTTTTTTGCCCCGATCGATCTTCCCGTGTATTTATCCGTTTGTTTGCTTAACTCTCTCCCCTCCCTCCCTTTATTGTTCCCTTCTCTCCTCACTCTTCTGCCTCACTGTTGCATCCGTTCAGTCTTTCCTGACTCCATTTACATTTAGATAGTGTTTTAGCTACTGACGATGATTTCGAATACATGCTAAACAACTTCCCCGCGCTGTGTGGACGCCCAGCTTGGCTTTGCTCTGTGATTTACAGTTTAGTATCACCCAGGCTGACAAGCAACATCTGTGGAGCCGTGCAGGGATGTCCCTGACGTGACTAAGGAATGAATTCGATTTTGGGCCTCATGAGTCAATTCTCTCAGTTTAACCACTGGAATAAAGCACAACATTTTTCTATTATTAAAGGATAAATTGTACATGAAATGAATCCGCTGATTGTACAGTGTTTACTCATCAATTAAACACAGTGTATAATATATGTTGACAAAAAATCTATTCAACTGGGAAATTCTGAAATTATTTATGAACTAATCAACATTTTCAAGAGCAAGAGAAATTGGGATGAGGACGGGTTTGGAATACGAGGGACTCAGTGGTTGTGAGTTTTAATTCTCTCCACACAGTTTGGTTTCGTATCCATAATTCTGTTTCTTATACAAGTTTTTGCCCCTAGTGTTCAACACACAGTACTGCATTACTTTTCTAACGGAAGGATCAAGACGCCAGCCATGGGAGACGATGTTTGTTGAGAGACATTAAACACAGATCACCACAGAAACACAGTGTCTCGAAACCTCATTCCATCCTCCAGCGTCCTACGTGAAATGTGGATTTCCAAACACAGACATAATGAACAGACAATACACTCATTACCTCTCGGAGGATGAATTTCTGATCTACAGGAAGCGGTTGGCCTCGTTTTCTGCACAGCTTGAGATTCAGGTAGGTGCTGATGTTGTCCCCTTCGACGCATCCAGCGGGCTCCCTCGTGTTGTAGCGGATCTCGCCGGCTTCGGACATTTCGAAGAACTGCGGGAAGAGATGACACAGCTGGGTTTCAGTCTACACATCTAATGGTGTAATGTCGAATAAAAGATAAACGGAAACATCCTCACTTGGATTTTAAGAAATCTAAGTCGGAGCACGCTCTTCCCTCCTCACAGGAAAGTTGGTTCAAGGAGGAGGTAAAGATTGGATTTGCACTCTAAGCCCTTTCTTGAGAATCTGAATATGTTAACCAACTTGACAATGAGCCCCCACCTCCCTCTCTTCCTTTTCGTCTAACTATTGTCTGAAGAATCTGTTTATTGTGCTGTCAATTAATATCCTCCACCTGCCAGAGCCAGTGGGCGGTGGAGGTTGGTTCAGAGTGGAGGGAAGTGAGGGTTGGCTCATGTCGTTCCTATCGTTAATACGTCTTATCTGTCAAATTAGAAACTCTGCATAATCCTGACATTTTACAGGAATCATTGTTTATAATCTATAATACTGAATCAATAAAAAGATGAAAACAAGCTGCATTATGTCTGCGCAATAAGTCAGATATAAGATAATCTGTACATACATACATAATCGGTTGTATATATGTGGCTCATGGGGAGACATTATATATACACATACAGCAAGAAAGAAAATTGACACACACACACTGCAGTTTTGTGTATATATACATACACACACACACACATATAGCCAGACAGACTCTGAATGAAAGTGTGATTCCAACATGCAGAGCTCGCCCCCATGAGGCAGACAGCACCAGCCCTGCAGAGCCTGCTTGCTGCAGACAACATCAGTGTGTGTCCACAGAGGGCTGCTGGCATAACAATGGAAATTTCCACAGGATATCCTACACTACTGACAACCACAGAGGATAAAGGTGTTGGGAGCTACATTTGTCTTTGTATCAACAAGGCCAACACATCATTGTTCAGCTCGGGACAGGAGGAGCTACTCCACTATTCCCCCATTTGTAGAAACACAGCTACAAACCCTTGATGTGCTGTGAAAAAAGAGGGTTGTATCTCTGCTGTGAGGGAGTCTGAGCAGACATTTAAGACCGTGGTGACAGCTTTCTTGGGCAGATAGAAAATAGGGAGGAAGAGAATGACAAATTAAATTACAAGAGAGCAGAAATTAAAGAGTGCAAGTTTAGAAGGGAGCAAAGGAGAAGGACGTGGAGGGGAGGAATCAGGAGGAGGCTCACGACTGGGCCTGGTGACTCTTGAAGATCAATATCTTTCTTGGTGAATTAATTAATCAACTGCAAATGATTGAAGGTAGAAATACAGGAAAGATTTAAGTTGAATTAAAATCAGACTGAATTAAAATCAGGCTGAATTAAAATCTATATAAATCTAAACCTAGAAAGTACAGAAAATGTTGTTTTGATAAATGATCCATATCAGTGCCAATAAAAAAAAAGTTGAATGGCACTCCTAACCTCATTTTCTAGGTCACATAAAAACACCAGCCACCGAATATAAAAGACTGTAGTTCTCAGGCACGATTGAGATAAAGAGGATCAACATTTCAAAAGTTAATATGAAAACATTTCATGCGGATTACAATAGACTGAAGTGACATTGTGTGGGCTGCAGCCTGAAAGACTAACGGGCAGTACCTGGTTCTGACCCATGCCATGACACTGGTAGATGATGACTCTCTGGCCCACCACGACGTTTTCATCTACAGGGTTGTAGTCAAAGCAGTAGCCCGTCTTGCCTCGGTTTTTAAGCTGCAATGATCACAAGCAGTTTTATTATTACGTATTTCTGGTGTACAGCTTCCAACGGCTCACACGGGGCTGAGTTGGAGAGGAAATATCACATTTTCAATGCATTTGTCGTGAATCTCTGTTCCCGACCGCTCAGCTGGATTCAAGGCAATCGAAGAGGTGATAATTGGTAAATTCAGTCTTTAATTTAAACCTGGCGGTCGCCGTGTTCTCACCATGCCAAACCTGCCTGGTCGATCCTCTGGGAGGTTAATATCGGGGTAAACGTTATCCAGATACCACCTGAAGTCCTTACAGCCGAGCCTCTCTCTGAGCAGCCGCCGCTCGGTCACGTCACCATAGGCCTCCTGGAGACAAAGAACACAAACGATAGTTCTGCATTATTATTGTGATTCAACCTTTATGCCTCAATACGCTGAGACTCAAAACAATATCGAGAAGAGCTGTGAAGAGGATATTACATCATGTTGTGTATCAGTCGGTATAAAACACGCTCAGACAGCTGCAGTGTCATCGGATGTGTTCAAAGCATCTCTGTAGCACAATAGCACCACCTCTGCATATTTGTAGTGCATCACAAAAAACACACCCTCCAACAGAGCTCCTTACAGCAAACCTCTCCTACATTCTAGTCAAACAAGTGCAGGTGGATGAACCTGTATCTATGATGTATATATAATTAACCAAAGGCACTAAACTGATGTACACGAGGGGCCACGGAGGAGTTAGTGGGAAAACCACAGAAACACGTTTAGAGATATTTCTAGATTCACTCTTCTGCCTGAATCCTCCCTGAAAAGGACACATCTGCATTTTACGATTTAGTTTATTTTTCTCAAAGTTTATTCACCAAGAGTTGTTAAGCTCACTCGTCAACATTCATCAAACCCCAACACACTGTTTTTGTTTAGTTTTTTTTATCCCTAGGGAGGGATGACAGAGGAATTGCCTGTATACGACTGCAAGGACATATTACCATTAAACTGACTCAGTTATCTACACTGCAGGTTAGGAATGAATTCAGGAGGAATGGGGATTATTTATCTCTGAATACGCTTCAACAGAAATAGCAGAAAATGAAAGCTGTTAAAACATCACAGTGTTTATGTGCACATACGTATACTGTTGTACCGAAGCATTGGTTGTTATCACGCCAAAGGTTGGAGAGGCTGCCTCCTCTCAGAGAGATGAGCGCCACCTGATCTGTGTTTAACTGCACTGTCCCACACGCACACATACCAAGGCAGGGGCCCCCGGGGGTTAGCACCGCTGTCGCCCATTATCAAGGACAGGTGGGTGACACCCGCCGGCACTGAGTGACACAGAAAGGTGGTAATCACACACCGGAACGCCCTGACACCCCTGTCACCTATGGTGTCAGCTGCTCATGTATCCCAAGTGTCACTTAATCAGGGGAGCTCTTACACCGCAGCTGTAGTGCAGTGTGCTTGTATGTGTGTGGGTGTAGTTTCAGAGAGAAAGGAGTTCATGTAATTCCATACATGTGTGTGGAGGACTGAGAATGTGTCACCGCTGAAATCGAGTCATTAATCAAACAGATGGATGCAGTTACAAAAAAAAATATACAAATATTCACCATGTTTCATAAAGAAAATATCACTCGTTATTAGAGATGCCAGAATGGTTGTTTTTGACATGGATGACAGCATCTGACTCACCAGTCGTGCGTGGGGGCTGCGATGGTAGTAGATTTCTTTGAAATTGTCCAGCCAGACCTCGGCAGCTCTCACACTGTTTGCCAGAGCTTTGCTCCGTGAGTACGGGGCCTTTTTAGGGAACACGTGGCCCACGTGGGAGCACGGGTGGACCTCCAGGGTTCCCCCGCACTGCCAGATCTAAAAAACAAATCAATAACATCGCCCTGAGGATTGAGTTAGCGTCACAGCCATGAATCAGTCATTTCAAACCGGCAACACAAAGCACGCCCTTTGTTTCGATGAGAAGGAAACATGTAAAACTGTTTGAGATTTTTGCACCAACTCAACCTGACCCCAAACTGGTTTGTGATTAAGCCAAACACTGGACCAGACCAATGTGCAGAGTTCTACCACTAGGGGGCGCATTTGATCCAAAGGACAATGATTTCTTACCCTGAAGGAAAACTCCAGGTTCTCTCCTCCCCACACCTCCATCCCTGTGTCATACGTTCCCAGGTATTGAAAGTATTTCCTGCTCACAGCAAACAGGCCGCCTGCCATTGTTGGAGACCTGAGGAATAAAGGAAACATTCTTACGATGGTTCTCCTTCTGTATATAAATAATAACTCATCTGATGATCTCAATGTGAGGTGCAGCACCAGCTGGCAGTCGTGCTATAGGCCTATTGTGCAAAGTAAGGCATTAATTATAATGCATGCTATGATAGATGTGCCGCACCTGATGACATCAGTGGGTGAGCTCCGGCGTTTCTGCTCAGACTCTGGGACCGTGTGCCAGGTGAAGACCAACCGCCAGTCAAACCCCCCAATCTGAGGCTCGCCGGCGTTGCCAAGATACTGGAAGTTGTTCCAGTCGATCACGTCGATGACAGGACACACCACAGCCGACGGCTCCTCTTTGATCCTGGTGGACAAAGGAGAGAAAGTCTGTTGACGGTGGGAGAAGTCGTCATCTCAAATGTCTGAGCGGCGGCTGATCACGCGGAGTCTTAAAGGGGACATATTATGCCCATTTTACCACAGTTGATATGGTTCCTTGGGGTCTTAATGAAATGTCTGTAGCATATTCTGGTCAAAATACCACCAGGATCATTTAAAACAGCACCTTTTTACCCTTTCCAAATCAGCCCTCCTCAGATTGACCTGTTTTGAGTGCCCCGCCCCCCTGAGCCCCGGTGAGCCTGGCTGCGAGAGCCCCAGCTCCCCAGCGCAGCCCCGCAGTGGGAGCAGTGGGAGCTTGAGCTGGCCCAGCAGCAGCATCCTTCCACACTGTTGAATCAACGTTTAGCAGTGTCCCGGGGGTCCCTTGTTTATGCGGCCACTTAAATGTCTGACGGGTAGCAGCAGCGAGCTAACGCTAGCCGGGCTCCACCGGCCCGGTTAGCTCGCTCGTCCAAGGCCATGTAGCGAGACTCCCTACATGGGCATGGTGTGACTATGACGTTTATTTCGGTCGTAATCCCATTCGACGCACTCTACTGCATCGTTTCTGACATAGAGGAACCACAAGAAATCGCATGAGTGGTTTTTTTTCCAGAGTTTTTGGGACGGTAGACATGCCAGATACCCAAAATAACATGTAGAAGCACTACAAAAGTGGAAATTTCATAATATGTCCCCTTTAAGTCAGCCACAGCTCTCCTGTAGCTGGCTGGTAGAGATTTAGTGCTTCACTCGTGACACGCTCCAGCTGGGCAAGAACCACAGTCGGTAACTTTGCTGATACGTGAGAGACAAGAGCTGCTGCTTTTCTTCTCCGCTGGGGGGTCTCCTCACCTTTGGAGCAGGGGCTCTAACCAGCCCACGTGACACTCGCAGTGGCAGTCCAGGTAGGTGAGCACATCGCCCGTGGTAATGGATGCCCCTAGCAGCCGGGCCCGCACCAGCCCCTCCCTCTTGGTGGCGCGGATCAGACGCACCTTCTTCAAACCGGAGATGTACTTTTCCAACGGCCCCTTCAGGTGAGCTTCAGGGAAATAAAAGCAAAGAAACAAAAAACCTCAAATAAGACATCTGAAACATGTGGCGTTTTCTATTTGTGTTCGTACTGAGAGTATCAGCGTTTCTCAAAATCACTTATCACATTAAATGAATGAGACATTAAATTACATGTCATTTTGCAGACGCTTTTATCCAAAGCGACTTACAATTAGTGCATTCAACATCTATGAGGGGCCATTTTAGGGGTTCAAAATCTTGCCCAAGGACACGTCGGCATGCAGATGGGGAAGAGTGAGGATTGAACCGCCAACTTGTTGTTGGATGACGTCCACACTCCACCCCTAGGCCACACCGCCCACACAGACAAACAAGGACAGCAAACACACCCTCAGGGAAGCAATGCCTGTGCCAGTATTTGAGCATTAGGAGGGGCAGGCATTGCTTCATTTATAAATTCCATAAACCACTCCTTAATCTGTCGATTGAGTATAAAATTTAAATACACGGATGTCAACATAGTCCTGTTTGTGAAGATGATAAAAAAGAAGGGCCCTGATATGTGAAACTGATATCTGTGAGACTATCTCAGTGTGCACAGTATTAGATTACCCATCACCCAGATCTTAGTTTCACTACCTGTCACTTCTTTCCTATGTAACATTTTGGATTCCCTAATTTCCCACACGTCTGACCGTCACTGGTCTGTCCTCTGTGTGTGTGTGTGTGTGTGTGAGTGTGTGTGTGTGTGTGTGTGTGTGCGGTCTATCCCGCGCACCTACCTTTGTCGCTGTAGTCGTCCACCAGCACCAGCTCTTTCAGCAGGATGTCGGGGGACGTCTCCAGCACACTGTGGACCGTCCTCAGCAGCGTGGACCAGGCCTCGTTGTAGAAGGCGATCACCACCGAGGTCGTTGGCAGGGTGCGGTAGTCATACTTCAGGTTCCCGCACCTGGAAAGGGAGAACTCAGGTGTTAGGAGTATATTTACCATTACCTTCACAAGGAGGTTATGTTTTCACGACTGTATGCGTCTTTGTTAGTAACTTAGCAAGATTACCTGAGTTCGCACAAACATTGCGAGATAGGAAGTTTGTCAACATTTTCATCCTTTGCCCAGAGAATAATTTATGTATCTAGTAAATATCAAATCTGGCCTTTTTAGGGAAATGATATCTATGAGTGTATGGAAATTGGTGCAGCTTGGTGGATTTGAGGCGACTGTTTGACCTCGGCGGAAGTGTGCACTCTACTAGTCTGACAGAGGAGAGGAGAGTTACATATGACAGTTACAAAACTGTACAGGGACCCTTGCTAGCAGGGGCGTGGCTGGGTGGGCCCCAACTGAAATCTAATTGGCCCCTGAAATATCCCTCTCCTGTGGGAAGTCACTAACAGTAGAGAATTTTTAAGCTTTATTTTCCAATCTCTTTTGAAGAACACAATGTGCTTGAACACGGAAAACATGTCCAACTATATTCTTTGATATCTTTCTCTGCTCAAGGTTAAAGAGCTAACAGTAAACAGTAAAGGGTTTGCACTCGCTCAGCAGCTGCCTCCTCTGAGGCGGTTAAAGTCGTTGAGTTTTCACTTTACTCCCAACATCATTTCACGGAGATGATGACAGGGTTTGTTTGGTTAGAAGGTTGACACAGCTCCTACATAAATGACAATGGGTTCCACCTGGTATTTGCATTATGAAAGGGGAAGGACTGTTCATTGTCTACATCCTGTATGAGAACTGCTGTTCAAACTTTGCACCAAGTTTAATATATTAATATAATTTAACGCAAACTTTGTTTATGACCCCTGACCTTGTATATCTGCTTATTTTTTGTCAGTTGTATTAGTTTGTGTGTGCTTTATGTTATTTTAATGATTTGATCATAAATAAAGTTAATTAAAAGAAAAACTTACAGGTGATTCCAGCTTCTTTTTGTGTATTTGAAAGAAAAGCAGTGCTCTATATCAATGCATTGTCTACTATGTGTTGCTTCTCTGCCTTTTGGTGTAGTATCTGTTCTGATATGTCAATAAATTATAAATCGATAGAATTTGTTTACGACCCCTTGCTTTGTTTATCTGGTTTGCTCATTTATTGAGGAATAAAGTATATTTAAAATAGAAAACTTTTTGGGTTCCACCTTGTGTGTGTGCTTTTTTTTAAAGAAAACAGAACAGCAATAGAAAAGATGTTAACACATTGACTGTTTGCACCAATTTCAATATACTGGTGTGATTTGAATGTAAACATTATGTTTCCTGTCGTCTTGTATCATGTCATACCTTCTTTACATCTCCTGGTGTCATACATCAGTTTGTATTGTGTGGCTGGTGAATAAGGTGTATTGAAACAAGAGGACTTACAGTGGGTTCCAGATCTCCGGCACCCTGCGGTGCAGTGACACCTTATCACTGACATAAATGTTGATCTGGTGATTCTTCAGACTCTCCTCCTCTTGTCTCTTCTCCTCTTTGTCCAGGTTCAGTTTGACAGCTCTGCCCATCTCCCCCGGGGAGTTCATGTCCAGCGGAGGCTTCTCGTACACGGGCTTCTTCAGCTCCTCATCCCCCAGCCGCTCCTCCGCCACCTCCTTCTTCTCCTTCCCCTCCAACACTGGGGCCCTTCGTCGGAGGGTGTCGCCCACCTCCCCGGAGTCGGGTCTGGATAATATGAGGTAGCCCACTACAGTGGCACAGAGGAGGAGGAGGACGAGGTGCTTGGGTCGGGTCCTTCTTCCGCAGGCTGCCATCGTGTCCGTCACTTCCTCGGGGTAGAGCCGGGTTGAGGTTGCATGCCCCGGGGGGAGAGAGCTGCTGCGGTGACCCCCTCACGTCCACGTCCCTGCTCCTTCAGCGACTTTTCAAAAGTTTCTTCTGCATGACTTCAGCCTCCATTAACGATGTGTTCGCGTTCCGTGGGAGAAGTGAGCACCCACAGGCTGTGTAGCGGAAATGTCTCTTTTTTTCTTTTTTTTTAACTCGACGAATTTCGGAGAAGCTCACTCCTCCTCCTCGTCTTCCCCCTCTTCCTCTTTTTCCTCCTCTTCCTCTTCTCCTCCCCTTCTTCACTTCGACAGCGCGCTGAAGAGAAGTGTGTGAACGGATTAACTAACTCGGATTAGTCATCTCCCGGGATTAGCCCGTTACTTTAACCTGCATTTTCCCACAGGAGACGAAACTAATCCAGGTCAAATCAAAAGCACCGTTCACGTTTAGTTTCCAGCTAAACTAAAACACACGCTCGCGATTAAAATACGCCCATACCACGCTAACGTCGACATTAAAAAGTGACAACCTGTGTGGTGCCACTTCCTTAGAGTACTGAGTGTGACCCACAAACCTATAAATGACCAGAATGTCAAGAAAAAACAGAATGCAGCTTCACTTCCGGTGTACCACTCTCAAAAGGGAAACATCTGTACGAACAACACTGAAACTGAGGAAATTTCATTTTATTACTTTTCCTACAGCTTCATGTTAAAATTAAATAATCATATTAAGGGAATTAAAATCGTATTGGTTGAGAAAAATTGTTGATTTGTGGTAAATCTGGTCTGATATGTGCTCAGTGACTGAACTTTGCCCTCTGGTTATTATATATGAAACCTTAACATTGTATATGACTTAATCCTAACCATATAGTCAACTTTGTTTTATTAAATATGTTTGTATTTTTCTTTAACATGTTGATATCGTTTAGAGTGACATGAGCCATAACCTTGGACTTTGTTATCCCATATCTCTGTTTTATTATAGATCCTTTTCCGGGTCTCCTGTTCCTCTGATCTCACTATGTACACACAAGCTGTAAAATTCCTCTGTGTCTATAAAGCTATAAAACCACCTTTTTACAGTCTGGTGTAAAAACTTTCACCTCAGCAATTTCAATTTTGCTTTTATTTTGAAGGCCAAATAGCTATACCGGAAGTGTAATGGATTGACTTTCTTGTGAAGGACTTGGTGGCAGCAGCAGGTAAATATTGTAACTGATACTTTATCAATAATCAAAATAATAATGACTTTCAGTGAGATGTTTATTTGTCCTCATGTAAAACTAGACACATTTTGTGTGTGTAAATTGTTGCTGTATTTTCAACTGTATGAACTAGATTCAAATATGAGGCTGGGCAAAATGGCCAAAAATGTCACCAAAATAAAAACTTTTCAATCAATCGATATCTATAATTATCAAATTATCATTTCTTTCAATTTAGAGGGCATTTCTTGATTGAGGGTCGTGGTTTTAAATTCTTCTTTATGAGCAGATAATGACAAAGTTTCATTAACCACAAAACACTCTGAGGGAGAACATTCAAGCTAATCATGTGTCATACCTCCTTACCATGCTTGCACAATGCATAAGCAATGTATCGATGCATATTGAAGTTTTCTTCCTGTGATAATAATTGTTTTATCTCCCAGCTCCATTAAAAAGTATTTATTCATATATCTTTGCAGGAGAGTTAATATATTTCTGTAGCACAATATAAAAAAGCATCACTCTGAATCATCATATTTCTGTTAATAGGATGGACACTTAAAATGACCCAGGACCCAAGTTCAGATCACGTGGTGGTCTCACTTCATATGAACCCAGGTGTCACTCAAATGAAACCGATAGGAAAACTCTCCACACCAAGAATGCAATCTGACACAAAAAGTATGTTTAAGCAAATTAAAATGCTAAATAATTAAGGCGACCGCTTCAAGGCGAGAAGGTAATTTGAGTGGCCCGCTGTTTGATGGAGTGCCCATATTGTGAAAACTACAAAGGGACACAGCAAGGCCACAAGTGAGCTGGAGTGTTGTAATGTGCCACGGTCCACCGGGCTCGTCATGTCCGTCCCCTCACAATGAGACACCATATTGCTGCCGATGCATCAGGGCGTTTTCATTGAGGAGCGTCTGATGGATGACGTTTTCCATTCAACAGATATATATTTTGCTAATGTATTAAACACAATGCACCTTGGGCTGGGTTGTTTTCCCGTCTGACGTTTCCGCACTTTAATTTGGCACCAACAAAAAAGAAAACATCACTGACATTTTAATTCTATTGTGTCTTTGATAAAAGCAGTTTAACTGGCAACGGAAAACAACAGCATACAAGGGGAACAGGCTTCTCAAGGATTCCAGTGACATCTCCCATGTGATGAGGACCATCCTTAAACCTATCTGACAGAATGTGGAAGTGGTGGATCCAGTCTGTCCCGTCATATCACCAAAAGCTTTGGTCGATGACCCCGTTTGATTGTGTGTTTCCTTCAAAACAAGTCGTAGTGAGATTCCCTTTGGAGGAGTGGAAGGAACAGTGCACATGCAGCCTCTCTGCATCAAAAACAGCTCAACCCTAAAGGGTGACTGTGGTTGGAAGTTGCCAAAGGTCTAATCGTGTGCGTCTTAAGAGGGTGGGCGAAAGAGAAAGACGCAGACAAGGAACTGTGAACAACACAAGTTACACAACAGAATGATGCAACGTACAGTATTCAGTTGAGTAAGAGATGATAGTCTATTAGAGGATAAAGAGACTCAGGTTTGAAAGCTCTGAAGCAACAAGCTACTCATCCACAGATTTCATGTGCGAGAGGGGTTAAATATAATTTGGTGCAGTGGGAGGGAGGATTAAAGTACCAGTGTGTAGGATTTTGTGGTGTCTGGCTACGTGGTTGCAGATTTAACAGAAAACTTTTCCATTCAACACTCCCCTCCCGAGCAAGTAGGAGAACTTACCATGGCCTTCAGGTTAGTAGAATGCAAAACGCCCTGTAGAGACGCTGTTTCTTGATTATTCTAGGCTATTGTAAAAACATGGCGGTGAAATATTGTGACTCCGTACAAGAGGGTGCTAAGTAGAATCAAATGGCTCATTCTAAGCTTGAGAAAACGCAACAATTTGTAGTTAGAGCCCAAGCACTGACAGGCACTGAGAGACAGTGAGGCCCTATTGAGATTGTAAGGATTATTATTATAAATTTTTAGGCAAATTAATTGGCTTTTTGAGGGCTTTAACATGCTAAAATTCTTACCAAAATTTGCAAAAATTTTACTTACATTTTTTTTTTTATATATAAATTAACCTCCTGCGCAAGATTCATTTTATTTAATTTAATTTTTAATTTACATAGTGTAAGATATTGTGCAATTAATAGGTTGTTGATGTCCTGCCGATTATAAGGGTTCAGTATCTTGCCATGGACACTGTGGCATGCTGCTGGGGAAGAATGGGGATTGAACCGGCAACCTTTTTGTTGAGGACCGACCACTCTGCCCCCTAGGCCACACGGCCTGCTCATTCCCATGAGAAACTAAGCACTATAAGTAGATGGACAAAGTATTGTGTGTGTGTCTGGGTCATTCAATGCTGCTTTTGATACACATTTCAGAGAAAATTGTATTTTCTACTTTACTACATATATTTGACAGCCTTACTTAAAAGTTACTTATATATTTTTGGATTTTAGATACTGGATGATTTAACTATTATTATTTTTATTATTCAGGCAAATGAATTGGCTTTTTGAATAAAATAGAACAAGTGTGCCCGACCTGAATGAATAGTTGATTAGTAGAATTTATTCCATTGATTGCCTCGGATAACATTTTAATTCCTGTGTGATTTTATGACCTTCCAGTGCAACACCAACACTGGTTCCTGATCTGCTCCACTGCATTCGTCCACAAGCACAAGTCTATTCAAGCAGTTTATTCAAGTGAACATTGTTTTGTTCCTTATTTCAGGCAAAACAGTAGACAGTCCTTCTCCGTCTCCATCATCCCTCCATAGACATCAGATAGTGAGTCGACAACATTTGTACCTCTCACGCCACCTTGAAAATGATTTATACTGTTATTCAGTCATTTAATATAAACTAGTATCCCGCAAACTTCTACAAAAGAGTATTTTTGTACAAAAGAGTCCTTTTGTAGAAGTTTGGGGGATAATAGTAATAATGACACGTGACAAATCAAACAAATTTTAAGATATAAAGCATTCATTTTTAAATGTCTCTACTTTCCCAGGTTTGCACTGTGTTCAGCTGTGTTGAATAAATCTATCACTTTATGAACTTGTGATCTTTCTCATAACCAAATGTGGACAAAATACAGAAGAACTTGAACGTGTCAAATAATTCCAGTCACTCTGACTGGCTATTATCAGTGTATTCTGCCTTCCTGCCAGTAGATGGCGCCAAAGAACTGTGAATGCTGTAAACCAGTGGTCTCCAGCCTTTTCGAGCCCAAGATCACTTTCTCAATCCAAACCTAAGCCGACATCTACCATTACATTGCATTTCATTAAGGTGACGCTTTTATTCAAAGAGACTCACAATAAGTGCATCAACCATGAGGGAACAAACCCAGAACAACAAGAATCAAGAAAGTACAAGTTCTTCAAGAAAGCCATTTCCGTTTTAGTCTGAATGTACCATAAATAAATATACACATACAATAGCAGTTGTGGAATTTTTTCTATTCAATGAACAATATTCAAATTAATATGAATTAATATTTACAATGCAAAACATGTAGCTTCTCAGTTCCACACCATGTTCTGCAGAGGAGCTGCTACTGCAGCACAAGGTTTTTACATATGTTTGAATATGGCCACAAATATGATTATTGCCTCGTATGGAAGAAGTCCCTTGTACTCAAATAGATACCAGTACTACACAGTATGAAGCCATGCATCTTCCGCATCAGCAAATATTTCACAATAAAAAAAACTTTTTAATCAAGGGAATGGAATCCATCAACCGAAACGCTTGGGTGCTTTTATTTTGAGAAGGCATACAGAAAGTGTTGCAACCATTTGTTTGTGACATAAATTCATCAGATAAACATTAAAACTCAGGTGAAAGATCATCTTCTCTGTTTATTCTGCTGTGAACCACAATGTTTATCTGTCTATGACACAAACGTATTTACATCACTTTCCGAACCCATTTCAGAGTAAAAGCACTCCAGCCTTTCACCTTCTGAATCCACTCATTTGTATCAAAGGGGCTTTGATTGGGATCGACAGACCGGAAGATGCCCATCTTCATACCGTAGAGTCCTGACATTTGCTTTAGTACATGAACCAACTTGTTCTTGATGGAAATGCAGGATAAACAGCTGTTCTCCCATTTCTTCCGGAGTAACAATAATATTCCGTTTGCGTAGAGACGACAGTGAAAAAACAGACAACTGGACAAATTAGTTAGTTTTTTTTTTATTCTTTAAACCATCCTTACAGCTTCAATCTCATTTGAATCATCCACCCATGTCAGTCCCCCTCCTCCAATATCAAGTAATCATCATTGTGTTTTTGCATCATCAGTAGTTTTAGAGGTGCTTTACCACAGCACCCCCCCCCCCCCCCCCCCCCTTTGGTCCCTTATTTCAAACCGTATTTACAAAGGCAACACAACACAACAGCCATCTTGCATGTTTACCCACTGTTTCCATTGACCGGTCTGAATAACCTCGTATTCATGAATTCAACAGAGACCAAATGTTGCCCGGCGATAAGCGGACGTCGGCAAATAGAGCTGCTGCTCAACCAGAATACGCCTCATCTCTATGACCGTACATCCCAGTGGAAACACTGACGAGATCTTCGTTAGAAAAAAAGAAGACGAGATGAAAAACACCAAGCAGGAGTGTGTTTCTGGTGACACTTCAAGTACAGTTTACACACAGGAGTCCAAACAACCCCGCCAAGTTAAGAGATTAAATTAAACAGGTGCTTCCTTTAAAGGCATTAAGTGCAGCAAACCACTGGTGTTTCAGATTTTTAAGCATTTCAAATGCTCGGAGTACATTTGACCCCCACTGGCACGTTTCATTTCGGCACGGACAGGTTCTTCTAATGGGATCGCGACTTCTCTAAGGCACATTGACAGACGAGTTCAGAGGGTCGTCTTCATTTTACACAACAGGGAGGAATAGACTCACAACATTCCCGTCAACTAGCTGAGCGCTCGGGGGCAAATTTCGCTTTGTGCAAATTGCTTAATGAACGCTTCAAGTCTTGCTCAGGCAGCATTCTTGCATTAAACTGGCTCCACGGGCGAGAGAGAGAATCGAGGAGCAGTGTAGTGTGACCACAACACTCCCTCGCTGTTTTCCTCTCACATGATGCGGCATGCAACGCTGCCGCTGACCTGACATTCCTGGCAAGACTTCTGCTTTTCTTTTTTTTCTTTTTCTTTTGGGGCAGCTCATGTTTTAATTGGCCATTTCTTTACAACTGAAGAAACAAGCCTGACGATTTAACAATAATTCATTGCACATTTTAAGGTTTTTATAGTGCAGCACGACTCTGCATCTAGTTTTCAAAGGGAACACTTTTATCTGGAATATCTCTGGAAGGCACTTCTTCGTGTTCGGGATGGTCGAACCAGTTTCACTGTTTTCAAGTTGTTGCAAACGAGACAATCGCAACACTTTTAAGTGTGCGCTGGATTCCATTTTGGTTGCAGAGGCACTTGAATGAAAGCTACTCAAAAGTTGAAGTCATGTTCTGCTGGCCTCCTTAATAAGACCTCCATTCTCCTTCGCTCCACCACAATCTGCACCTGTTCAGTCACTCACACGGGTATAAAAGCTCAGAATCGGGTGAAATCATTGGCTTAAAGTGACTTTTCACCGTTCTTCATTCGCCTCCTTATCCCCATTCAAATGGCGTGCAGCCCTGGAGAGCTGGGAGCAGCGGAGAAGACGTCCGCTGTAGTAATTGCACTATGGTCAAAGAAGGTCACTTGAGGTTTCCTGCTGCCCTGTCTCCATCTACCACTCAAACTTCCACTGCTGGTTCTTGTCTGCTGGGTTGCAGCTCTTCATCTGGATGTCCCCGCGGCCCTCTGACGTGCGGTAGGTTGTCACACACGTGTCGGAATGAGGGTGGTAGATGGTCCCGTCCTGTCAGGGCGAGAGGTGGAAATGAGTGTCCAATGAGCTCCATCGGTTGAGTGAGAGACTCAAGGGGTCTTTTTGTGTAAAGCTGCTTTCAGACATGCACTGAACTACAAGAACGTTTCTGAGCGGAGAGATTCTGTGGACATTGTTCAGTGTTCATGTCTGAAAGCGACTCAAATGTGGGCACGGCTTACCTTTCTGAACTCCCAGGTGATGCTGGGAGGCTTCGGCTCCCCATCACGAGGACAGTGCCTCATCCCGATGGAGGCCTGTCCGTCGGTCACTTCGGCGCACAGCTCTGTCACCGAGTTGAAGCGGATCTCCTTATGAGATGTGTACTCAAAGTACTGGAGAAGAAGAAAGACCCGGTTATGCGACCATCTGCTCTGGATTTCATTGTATTTGGACATTTCTTAGGAAAACAACCCAACAGGAAAAGCAGTGGAGACAAAGAGATGAAAAACAATGTTCTGCCTCCATTCCAGTTTTTTCACTACCTCTCTCTCCCTCTACCTTAATCTCTCTTTACTCAGAAAACATTCCAACGAGAACAATTGTGCAGGTTGGCGTGTTTTGTTTTTTTTTCTCCTGGGATTACAGGATGTTTTTTCTCTTCCTCTGCTGTGGGATCAGGTCCTGGCTCTGGCCTTGTTGCGTGCCGTGTCTGCGTTGGTGCCAAGGGATCTCATCAGTAAAGATGGGGTCGTGGCACACTCGACTCAAACCCAGCCCCTCCCCTCCTCCTCCTCCGCTGGTGTCATTTCAACAGCTGGTCCACTGGGACAAAAGATGCAACAATCTCTGGGCTAACCATTAAACGGAGGGTCAGGTAATCAATCTTCATTCTTCCCCATCCTTCTCATCTCATACATCTTTCAGGTGCATCGGGGCCCTTAATGGTTGTCTCTAATAAAAGAGGGTTAGGGTTAGACATGGGGTCACTCGAGGCCCCTGTGTCTGGCTTGAAACTTATTTACCCGCGGCTGTGCCACTCATTCGCCCTGCCAGGCTCATGTATCTTTTCAAATGGAACGCGGGTTGTTATGTGGGCCAGGGAAGAGGGAGCAGGAGGGAGGCAGCGAAGGGCCCTCAGGTTTGTGTTTCCGTGTGGGAGTCATTCAAACATTGATTTTCAGTCACACATGGTGCTTTTTTGTGGCTCGGGACACATGATATGTCAGTGGGGTAATTAGAGATATCAAGCAGGTCGGGGATTCTCAGAAAGAAGCTCTGCCTATTGCCTGACGGCAACATTAAATATACATTATCACAGACAAATAATCTGCTGCCTGCTAAGCCATCCATCACTGCAGCTGGCAGGCGTTCAGTTAAAGAGTATCAGTGATTCCAGTCTTGGGTTCTGCGGGTTTCAAGAAGTTAAATTTAAAGCTCTTTAAGACAACTATTAATTAAATTTAATGTCAGTTATGTACAGGAACTTTTAAGCCCCATACGGTGATGTATATTTTAAAATCCTTTGCACACAAGATGCAACTTGTGTGAATGAGATATTTACAAGCTAATTTACCTAAATATCATATGTGTCTTTTACAGCTTTGGATCCAAACAGACACCTTGATGGAGAACCCTTATCTGTATATGAATGTGATATTATGAAATTCTCAAACTTTTTCCCATAAGGTCATTATCTTATCTTAAAGGGGCTCTGTAAATATGAAAGAACAACCATGTCTAACAATTACTTACACTTCCCCTTAACTAAAGATCAGCTGGGGTAGCCTAGTAGAGAATAACCCCAGAAACACAGTGTTATCTTATGAACTAAAGGCAGAGACAGTATGTATTCATAGTCTATTCCACTGAAATAACTTCTGACTTGCGTTTGTAGGCTCAGTTATCAGTTCCACGTTGTTTTTTAAAGTTTTATTCCAACGTGCTAATATCTAATATCACTGAGAAAGAACTACAACACACAGAGAGATTATACTATGCATGCTTCCAAAAGCATTTCTCTTAAAAAAAAAAACTTTAAAGAGTGACAGAGGTAGCGTTAACTGAATGTTAACATAATTAAGACCTACCTATTTGTATTTAAGTATTATTGTATCATATTTATTTAACATACTTTTTAGAGCTTAAAATTCAGATGATCAGATTTGAGACTGTCTAAAACCCTGTGGAAACCCTTTATATGTGGATGCAATACCAATCTTTGTATTTCCCCTTCATTACATTCAAGTCCGGCTGCTCGTGGCAGCAGGGAGGATCTTTCTGGTGTGAATCAACTGTGGCAACTCGTTTTAGTGGTTTATCAGAAAACGCTGACATTTTAAATTACATCTCCTACCGAGGCGAAGGTTGCGAGATTGCGACAAGGCAGAATATGTGCGGGAGAGAGATGGACGACGACAGAACGAACGAGGTGTGAAAGGCTCAACGTACCTGGTTGCCTCCCTGGCCGTGGCAGCCGAACAGGGAGAGGTGGGCCCCGGTGGGATTGTGTTCCGGTGAGTTGTAGTCCAGACACTCAGAGTTTATCCCTAAACTACGCACCTGGTAAGAGCAGAGCAAAGAAATATCTATGAAAATTGAAAGGCTGTACTTTATTGATCGCTTGATGACGCTGCTGTGGGTTGGTTCTATTCCCGACAGGCCGGTCCCACACAGAGCTGGCTACTGATGCAGACGGATTGAGTCGTCTTATTAAATGACAAGAAACACCTCGACCTTACACTGTTGTTTGCTTATTTTCCACATCAACACACATCTATTAAGAAATCAATATGATATTGATTAGTGTCAGGATTTCAATATTTTAGCTATGTTCTCTGTCTGACTGAACTCTAAATAAATAAAGATAGAAGCATTTCAAATTATAGCTGTACTCTTAACAATAATGATAGAAGCAGTTTGAGCCAGATAAATGGGCTTCACACAAATGATTAATAATAACCTTTTCCTTCCTACTGTTTAATCTTGAAATTAGAATGTGTGAGTCACAGTTTTGTTTTGCGTTGTTTTGGTTACATTGTTTTGATATAGCAAGAACACAATAATCTTTTCTCCAATTGTCAACACCACTGGTCCACATGCCATCAGCTGTGTCAAGGCCTTGGGATTGGCTCCTTGTCACTTCCATATTCCAATACCAAGAGGATGGACTACGCGTGAGCACTTTCCAGGGGGAAGAACCAAGACCGACTGTTAAATCTTACAGACGCCGGCTGTTTGATGCGTTCTGATGGGTCTCGTGTTCTGATGCGACTTGTTGGATGCCCATTGCTTTGCTGATTGATTCCTTTCATTGCTTCCTAAATAAATACTTGATTGAACAAACCGAGCTCGGCTCATCTTCTCATATTTAGGATAAACCAACACGCCTGACATTAGCAATTTGGTCTTCTTTCCTGCTTTCATATCGAAACCCAAAATGCCTACCTTTGCAGAAAGCTAAATTTTCAATGTCATTGTGTTCATGCTGTAAATATTAACACAGGTGTCAATGTGGCAACATGATAAGATGGTGGATTTTCGTTGCCCAATCTCGCCTGAAAATTCTTTTCTGGGATTTTCTTTTTCTCTTGTTCCTACATTGTGGTGGGTGAAATACTCCCCCAGGTGTTTGGATTGTGATGCTCTTGAGCGCCGTCCAAAATGGGATTTAAAGCCTTTTGTTCGTCTTTAGTCAAGCCTTCTCGCTATCAACAGGGCTTTCCCACATCCCGTCCCCACCTCACACCTGGTTTTAGTCTCAAAATAGACAGGAATAGGAAGAAAACCACAGCTATCTCTTATGCTACTTTCAGACATGCGCTAAAGTCCAGAAACTGGAAGGGAAATTGAGGGAAATGCCCAGAAAATTCACAGTGAGCGAGTGAGTGAATTGTTGACGTTTCTAACATGGGACGGACAGGACACCTCGAATAAAACAAATATCTCAGGATGAAAAAGAGGTGTCATACAACTAGAAGAGCATGATGAAGATGTCCACTTGGAAAGACAACAATATGGACGGACAGGGTTGTCGATAGGCTGTAAACACAAACATGTGATTTATGCAGTGGAATGTATACGTCATGTCCTTCCTCCTGCACGCTCTACTGACACCCCACCCCTTGTCTGAATGCTCCAGATATTTCCCCTGTAGTTGTGAGCACGTTCGACCGGGACACTGTCCTACTGTGTTCCTCATATGTGAAAAGGGGAAACTCCCGGACCCAATTTTCTGGACATTCTCCATTCATGTCTCAAAACAGCTTTTGTGACTTCAGAATCTTAGACCAGAAAAGATGAAACACTGATGCTGAGGTTTGTTCATATAACAGTTATGGACAGCAGACACTCACAGCCCCGTGCCAGCCCTCCCTGTCCTCAGGCACGTGTAGCTCAGGGTAGATGTTCTTCAGGTACCACTCGAAACTGTTGCACTTCAGCCTCCCCCTCAGCAGCAGCCGCCCGGAGATGTCCCCGTAGTTTTCCTGTGAAATGAGCACAATCTATTAGTTGTCTTTCCAGAGAAGTGAGTGGAAACAGACACACCTCAGTGCTCCGACAAAATCACTTCATCACCATCGGCCTTTTCCACTTCGTTCATTACACACACACTATTTGATTTAAGATTAGAATGATTTAAGATGACATGTACTGTAACTCAAGAGACACACCATGAAAGCAAATATTTGCATCCTGGATATGCCATGCCAAATCCTATACATTTGGAATGGGATAACAAGGATGTGATACTGGCTGAATTGGTTACACCTGTTGTGCATACTTGAATATTTAAGATAGCGGTGTTTGCTGAGGGCGAGAACTCCGCCTCGAGGGAATCAAAGTCCTGAACCTTCACACACCTTACACCTTTTCACACCTTACACCTTTTCACTGCCTGAGGGAGGGACATACACGTCTGAGATCAACCTCTGCAGGTAGAACAGGTTGATGGTTCAATCACAGGCTCCACATGTTTAATTGTCCTTGGGCAAGACACTAAGGCCCTAATTGCCCCGATTGCGATGCCATTATTGAGTGAATAGGATGAGTCACAGTTTTGTGAATGAGTGCATTTACTATTTATGGTTTCAGTCCCACACTTAGCTCCAGTCTTTCTAGATCAGAGACACAAGGTCTTTGCAAACCCAGAAACACAATAAAGGCATGTGTATTTTTTACCTTGCGTAAAATTTGGGACGAAAAATTCAGACCTGGTGAGCTAAGACCTTAATGCAGAGAAGTTCTCTAATACACAACATTTATTTTATAATCTTTAATGAAAACTCTTAATTAAAACTATTTGATAACAAATCTCCAAATCCAGGATATACAACATTATAAATGAATGCGGGGTGTTCAGCTTTGGTAACTTAGATCCTGATCAGAACAATTAATCTGGGTGGCACAGTGAAATGGCCACTGGTACGTTTGAACTTTGTAAAAACATCAAATCGATATATGTGACTAACTGCACTTAATGAAAAATAATGATGTACAAAACCAAATCAATAATCCTGCCTGCAGCTCTGCAGTCACATATTATCACAGCAGACTCGTAGATGAGGAGCTGGTGAGGTTGTCTGGCAGTGCTGTGTTCAATCTCCCCCTGACCAAGTCATTTATTGTTTGATCAAAGCTCCCTGACATTAATAATGTAGTTTTGTTTCAGATAGGGGAAACTGAGATACGTGAATATTTGATGATGCTCCAACACTGAGAACCTGATAGGAACGACACACACACACTCACACATACACCTGATCCAGGCATTAAGGCAGCGTTTAATCATATGCTGACAGGTGAATCGTGTCGAATGAAACATCTAACAGCAAAAGGTAAGTCGCTCTTTGCAGCATTTTAACATGCTACTGCTTGGAGGAGTATTCATCCCTGAAAGGCTTTGGTTTGACACCAGCTGGATGAAAAACAAGCATGTAAGAGGCAGAGTAAAGCTATTTTCAGACATGAACTCCGGATAATGTCCGGAAAATTGGCTAAGCACATTTTCTGGAATTTGCATTTCAAATATGAAGAATGCAGCCACAGGCTTTTGTTTATAGCACATCAACCGGTGACTGCCCTTATAGTCAAAAGCTCTCCAAACTTGTTTTCTTCTGCGGACTTCAGAGCACGTCTGAGAGGCTTTAGTTTACGACTCAGACCGAGCTCAGTGCTGATAAATGCACTTCTCTAAGATCAGCATCCAAACTAGAAACACATCAGCAAAATGTTTAGATACATAGTCCAGCTGATTTGTGTCCTACCTTTTTGGCTGGTGGATTCCTGTTGTAGAAGTGTTGTTTATAAGAGTCCATCCAAACCTCCGCGGCTCGCACAGTATTCTGGAGGAAGTTGGGCCGAGCGTAAGGGGCCTTTTTGGGGAAGACATGGCCCACATGAGAGCACGGGTGAATCTCCAGGCTGCCCCCACACTGCCACACCTGAGGGAAGAAAACACATGAGATGAGAACGAATTCGATGCTTTTATTTCTATTCCTGGCAATTTTATACATAAATATATCTATATATATTCAAATCTATACAAACACTATGATCAGCGGACCAGTAGCTGCATCAATATGTTTATCATTAACCTGCTAACTTGTCAATTATTCACCACATGTCCAAGTGCTGAACTTAGGCACTTACTCACTTTACTGCAGGTGTTTATGACTTTGTCCGTCCTTCAACTACAATCATTGACTTATCTGCAAATAAACTGGTAGATCCCTTGTAAGTTGCTAATAGTTACTTTTTCAAATAGACAAACCTTATAGGCAAATTTATTAGATTTATGTCGGTCTGGAGATCTGTCCTCGGGCAAATTATACTTTTATCCTATTTTTGTATGTACCTATAGAAGCATAAATCCTTCCTTTAAGGAGATTACAAACCTTAATCTGAATATAATTATAATATTGTGTCGACTGATGCTGTGTTACAAATCCTTTAAATAACGGTCAAAGCCGCCTGCGCTTCAATCTCACCGTGAAAATCCCTCCCTTTTAGTCGTGAGTCATACAGCTTCAAGTGAATGCGGCCGATTTATGGCATCAATTTTCATCGTGTAATTACTTGTTCTTACACCTTGGAAAAACTAAAATAAGAAAGCAACACCCTTAAATAATGAAAGCTTGCTCAAAAGGTATTTCTTATTACTTGGCTGAGCCTCGAGCGAGTTACACAGGGCAAAAATGCATTGTCATATATCCACAGCCATCACCATGACAGTCACTTACATCTTAATCCAGGCATTTCACTCGCCAACAAAACACACTCTAAACCAAATCCACTAAACATTAATTATTCATGTTAAAAGTCCCAGTGGGAGGCATTTTTATTTCCACAAACCCCTCAGGGGAACAGCCTATCCGCCCTCACACTGCAGCCACACACGCACACAGACACACAGCACACACAGCACACACAGATAGACTTGCTCTTGCTGCACACTCACACATAGACTATAATCTGTGCCAATTGGATTGACGCAAACAAGTGAAAAGCAACACCAACGTCTCAACAAGGGATCAGCCAATAGGAGGGCGCAGTTTCAGATGTCATGGCCGACTGAGATCTGACACTGACAAGTGTCTCTCTCTCATCATCTACCCACTGACTGTGAGCTTGTTAGCTGGACGCAACAAATAATCAGGAGCAAACAGTATGAACTAAAGATTCCCTTTGGTAATGACATGCCAAAAAAACGGATTTATCGATCTTTCCGTTTTCTTTTCATACCACAGTTAAAAAAAGAAAAGCAGAGGGAACTGATGGTCTGTCTGTAAGAGGTTTTGGTAGATTTTTGGTTAGACTAGTCACTCTTTCCAAACATCTCTAAAAACCACACTCTAGTTGTAAATTACTACAAGTCCTGCGGTCCTCACTGACGGAAAACTGAACTCACTCTGAAGGAGAGCTCCAGGTTTTCGCCTCCCCACACATCCATGCCCATGTCATATGTGCCCAGGTACTCAAAGTAAGCCTTGCTCACAGCGAATAATCCACCTGCCATTGTTGGGGATCTGGAAGAAATTTAAGGAAATTAAAGACCAAAATCTTCAAAAAAGTGTGTAAAAACCTGTCTGAAGAATCCAACCATCACCTGATGGGGTCAATGCGAGAGCTGCGCCTCTTGCGTTCCACCTCAGGGACCGAGTGCCACTGAAAGGTGAGTCTCCAGTCAAATCCTCCAATCATTGGCTCGTCTGTTTGCATGTAGAACTCAAACGTGTTCCAGTCAATGGTGTCGATCACAGGGCACACAATGGTGCTGGCATTCTCGCCAATCCTTAACGCGGCACAGAGAGAACAGACTCAAACACAAAACTCTGATATAGTCTTTTTAGTCTTGCTTTCCTGGTTTTGTGGTGTCTTGACTGATCTGGTCAACCCACCTTTCCAGGAGAGGCTCAATCCAGCCAGGGACGCACTCACAATGGCAATCGAGAAATGTCAGTACATCACCGGTGGCGTAGGTGGCGCCGATGAGACGTGCCCGGACCAGCCCTTCTCTTTTGTTGGTCCGGATGAGCCGCACGCGGTTCAGATCACTGATGTAATCAGCTAGTTGGGATTTCAAGTATCCTATTTTTCATAAAAACAAAAAACACACACAAGGTCATAATTTGTAACTTTAAGCTTTGTTATTTCCTCTTCCTACGTTTAACTTTAAAGCTGCTTTAAATTGTGTTTGGCCACTAGAGGGCAGATAAACAAGCTGATTCCAAATCCAGCAGTCACAAATATTTAAATCTCTCAACACAGCATTGTTAAGTGAGCTCTCACACGCTCTGTGACAAACACTCGCACGTCAAGCTGAAACTAAGCATCCAGACAGGCATGGAATGCACAATGGGGGAAAGCTGCATCACTGAAACCCATTTTCGAGTCAAGTAGTTAGGTTGGGTGTGTTTTTTCACAGTCAGGTAGTTTGTTGAATGTAGGCAGTGAAATCCCCCAAAAAACGGAAATCTGAGCTTATTTAGTTGGACAAGCGAAAAGAGGCTCAGAGGTTAAAGAGTCAAGTTAAAGTCATGTGATTTCAGGAAATGGGAGTTGAGGGGTTTGACTCAGTGCCAGTATAATGATAATTATTGCCCAGTTAATCAATTACTCACACTAAAAACTTTTGCTGATGAATGGATTAATTTCATTGTTACCTGAACCCACTATCAGATGAGTCATTGTAACACACCTGTCATGGTCGAAAGCACAACAGAGGTCAAAACGCGGCTTGGTATGTCAGACCCTGTTCTACCAGCTTGGAGACATGGGAGAGCTGTCTGTCCCCCAGTCGCTGTCCGTCTGCTGTAACCCTTCTGGTTCTGAAGTGGCATTTCTAACATTCCTTTTTTGTATTCATTTGGTCAGGGTGGTTAGAGGAGAGGAAATGATGTCATGGCAGCTCAGCGCTGACTGAAGTCATCGTTATGGTGTAATGTCTCCGATACACACAGACCAGACAAGCTGGGACTGAACACTAGTTCCATTAAGATGGACGGAGAGTTTCTGAGAAAGAGTCGTATCACTCTGGGTGTTAACCGAGTGAGATGACGTCTCATTTGCTGACAGGATGGTAAGATGCAAAAAAGTTAACAAAGAACTAGTGAGTCCAGACTTACTATTCCAAAGGTCAAACTTGTGTAATAAAGGTGTCGACACTGAGCAGCAACATTTCAGAATCAAGAATGACATTTCAAATTCTCTCTCACACTCGCACACACAATGATGGTATTGAACCAAAGTTGACCTTCATAACTATAGATAGACCCGCACATACATTTTTTTTTACTAAAATCCATGTATTTTCATGACCTTTTAATAAAAAAATAAAAAGCCAACAGTCTCCAGTACGTGCTGTTACTCATCAGTTTATTTAATAATTAAAGGATGAGTCCTAACTAGTTTCTTGGAATGTTTTCCAAAGGACATCGAGGGGCACTGCAAATTAGCTGCTCAATAAATATAATTTATTTTTCTATTTGTAGCAGAGTCCTGCTTAACTTTGTTCACTGTCCAAGCCACACAATCGGAGGTTTGGTGTCTTTGCTAAAATAGGCCATGTTCTCTTTTGTTTCTGCGCTTTTAAGTTTGTTTCCTCTTCTGTCAGGTTTGCTTCAAACAGAGAATAATAACACGTTGGTTTATTTATTCTTGCCGAGTGTCAAACCTCGGTCACTGTAGTCATCGATGAGAATGATCTCCTTCAACAGGATGGCGGGTATGGTCTCGAGCACGCTGTGGATGGTCCTCAGCAGGGTGGACCAGGCCTCGTTGTAGAAGGCGATGATCACAGAGGTGGTGGGCAAGTGACGGTGGTCAAACTTCTTAGTTCGGCATCTGTTTGTGGGGTTAGGAGGAGGGAGAGACAGGGTTTGCATGAGAAAAGGTACACACCTAGGGTACAGATCTACTTAAACAAAGAAAAAGTGAGGAAATACATACAGCACACAGAAAAGACTCAAAGCCAGGCAAAGATTATGTGTGCATATGGCAGGAAAAACCTGAGCAACTACTGAGGCGAGAGGAGGTGTCTGTTCTTAATCCAGATGGCAGTCATTAAAACGATGAAGAGCCACTGAAATATGGATGGGGGTAGGGAGGGTATCGCACCAATGAGCAACATACCACAGCAGTGCTCTGGGAGCGACTACAGAAACTTTAGCAAACAGAAGAAAAATAAAACTGCAGAACAGATGGGAAGAGGAAAATTAAAACTGGAAAAACTGCAAAGAGATTATTTGATGGAATGAGAACAGAGTGCGGAAAGGAGAGATGGCAAACTTTGTTTTCCCTTTCCGTAGGCTGTGTTTTTGTGAATCAGTGTGTGAAGCACTGAGTGTGTGAACGCTGGCACGAGCTGAATGACTTCTGGATATTTTGCAGCCAGAGGCTCACGCTCCAACTATGACACAGCTGGAAGTTTGTTGGCATTACAACAAATGCGCAATTCGTCGCAGCCAATCAAACAAGCCATTTTTCTTTCTGTCAACAGCTCTTGTGTTTACTGCGTTTTATGGTGGAAAGAAGCAGTCCACAGTGATTCTGCCACAAAAAGCTGCTCTAGAGAGGAAACTGATGTTATTATGAAGTAAGCGCACACACGTTTGCTTACATAGTTGCTGGGTATAAAGCCAAACAGAAACCCTGGTGCACTGGGGTCAGCCTGACAACAGGAAGATGCTTCCACATCGAAAAACGTCTGTGAAGCCTGTAACCAACAAACCTAACACCATGTAGAACACCCGGTAATGACTCACTGCAAGTTGCTATGTTGGATGACAGCCACTCATATCACAGCTGCATGTGTATAACTACAATTTTTCTTTTTTAAAGACTGGGTAAGATCTGCAGCGCACCACTGGGTCTTGTGTAATTCACCTGGCATCACGATGTGAGCACAAAGACAGTGAGGGACATGAGGTCCTTGACGCCCCCTGACATGCGTCTAATTGCTGCTGGGTCCCAATTTGTGGGCTACGTAGAACACAAGGTCCAAACTGAAATGAGACAGTTTGGTCTAAGGAGGTTTTCTGTGATCTGAGTCACCAGCCTGCCCTGCGCTCGCCGCTGCCACCGGGCAACAGAGCTGCAGTTGGACACGATCAGAAAGTTTGATATATTTGAACATGTGTACCATTAGCTGTTCAGTTGAGTTACATCCCAACAATTGTATTTAAATGTATAAGCAGATGTCTTTGCCACCTTTGAAAAACATAGCTGAGAAATAAACCCTGGGATAGGTTGGCCTGAGAAGGATCCCCCTGTTGGGTTCCGTGCTGCTCCGTGGTTGAAAGGTCTAATCAGCAATTATGTCAAGTTCACAGCCGGTGAAGCTCCAAAATGGAAAGGAGAAAAAAAATGACACTGTGTCATTGCAAAGGCCCATCATGCTCTGTCACACAGTGAGCGGATGTCTGCATGGAGGAATGATTCTGTCAAATCACAGAACACCATAATTCCATTATTCTGCAGCCTGATATTTACGTTATCTTTGGATAAGCACAGGGTTTGACTTTCCACCTTCCAGGCCGATTCCTCAGCGCAGTGCGAACATCAAAGAGTCTTATCGGTCTATCTCTGAATATGCAGCCGTGTTGCAAAAAACTATATTTTCTTCTTTTCTGGTAACGCATCAGATGCATTTTTCATCCATTTATTGTGTGTCAGGGGGTTAAAGTCAATTGAAAACATGTTATCATGGCTTTCTTAATGTCTTCCGAAGGGTTGCTCATGGATGTGATCATAAATCCAGTGCTTAAAGAGAAAGCTGTGCTTCCCTGTTACACTCCGCAGCGCATAAAACAAACACACGGTCGTTACACACAGAAAAGATGGTTCTCACCACACTGACGGAAACCACATCTGGGTTTCATTAGGACGAGAGCCAGTGAGAGATGAAGACTTACTAATAAAAGACATCATGCTCTGTGTCTCATCACAGGCAACAACTCTAGGGTGGAAATAAATCCATTCAGGCACAGAGCTGCTTACACCGACTTCAATAAGCCGCGCAATGCATCACAAGCCTTCATCTTTGTTACGGACTGTCAGTGGAAAACTGATTCCAGTAAAGAGCTCAACTTAATCTCTATTGAGTCATTTATCCCCGACACAGCTGCAGCACAGCTATCAGCTCCATGCAGCGTGCGGGGCCAAGGACACATATATGTTTTGGCTGAAGCCTCAAAGAAAACAGCGGGCAATAAAAAAAAAACTGATGTGCAGAAAAACAATTTCAGTCAACTGACCATCGCGGCCTATTATCCATTAGGTGGTCACTTATTTTAAGGATCCAGTTTTCCTTCAACTCACTCATTCATCCTTTGGTCCTGGATGTGCCGATGGAGGGAAATCTTGTCACTGACATAGATATTGATAGCGTAGCTCTCGATTGAGTCCTGCTCCTGTTTCTTCTCCTCAGCACTGAGGGTGAGGTGTGTGGCCCGGCCCCACTCCCCTGGCGCATTGCTGTCGGGTGCCGACTTGATGTAGAGAGGCCTCGCCAGCTGCCCCTCGTTCCCGCTCTCCTCTAGGGCGAGCTGTCGTACCACAAGTTTGTGCTCCTCGTCCTCCGCTTGATCCAAAGACGAGGACGGGCTGGAGGAGGGTGCCAACAAAACGTAGCCCAGCCATAGTAGCCAGAGCAGGAAAAAGGCCTTGGCCAGCAGACTTAATTTTCTAGACAAACGGCCCCTCATGACGGAGAGTCCCAGGGAGGCACCGTGACCGGCGGAGTGTCAGCGTGCCCTGCAGGACACAAGCCTCTGAAGAACAGAAAAACACAGTGGGTTAGAAAAAAAAAATCACATGTAAGACACATACATCAGAGACAGAAACAGGCCATAGAAAACAAACTAGACTGCCCTGCAAATGGGAGCCTCCACCCACCAGTGCAGGTTCAATCTCCTATTTTTTCTATTCGTGGTTGCTGTGACCTTGGACTTTTGATCCACATGCATCTAATCAGCTCATCTTTAAGTCCAAGCAAACGTTTGTACCAAGTCTGAAAGGATTCCATGGAGCTGTTAATGAGATATTGGCTTTACAAGGTTAAATAATATGTTTTGTGAGGTCAAATCGTCTTAAACTTTGACGTTTGACCACCGAAATCTAATCGGTTCATCCTCAACTGAAAATTTGTACCAAATTGGAAGAAAATCCCTCGAGGGCAGAATTGAGAGAGTTGTCCAACCAATCAAATCCAGTAACTATCACAAAAGGAGAGCTACAAAAGTAAACTCCTACAATCAGAACAAGGCATGATCCAGTGAACCTGATTTCCATTTAACTGGAGTCGTCCAACTTAACACTAGCTACAGAAAGAAAGATTTGGAGCCATATGTTTACAAGTGCCCTGAGGACACAGCTCCAGTTTGACCAGGTCAGCATTAATCGACGCCGACATCATAAACATAATCGCATGCAGGGCTTGAATTAAGATCCTCATTACATTCAGAATGCATAGATACAAGAGGCCAAATTATGGCTTTCAGTGCATTTATGTGCTGAATAAACAAAGTCTGTGATGCCCTCTGATGAGAGCTGTGTCAACCTGCAGTTCTAGTCACACAGCGAGTCTTCAAAGAGGAGCAGTGACACCCAGACTGTGCTGCCGAGCTGTGGCAGACTTTTAAATGTCATGTGCAGTTTCCGATCAGTGGTTTCAGGATCCTCGCTGGGAAAACCTTGGAGGCCTCAAGTCCTGAAAACAAGCTCATATCAGATATTTTTGTTCCCCCTTAGAAGTACTAGTTTTAGCGACGTCTGAAATATTCCGTGGAACAATCAGACTTGATGTAGCGTGTTATCACTCAAGCTTTTGCAAATTTCCCATCATATAATGCCAAAATGTATTTGTATCAATTTAGCATAATGTTCTACAGCAAGCTCGGCTCTTGCACAACCCCTCAACATCTAAGCCAATGCGTAGTTAAAAACCCCCAGTAATGAGTCAGGTCTTAGGAAGCCTTTTGTTTGGATTCAGATTATGAATCAGGCCCTTTGAAGGCTTCCTTATTTTAGGATTCCCATTGTTTTCCACTGAACCAAAAATAGAGATTACCCAAAGGCCATAGTGGAATATTTGCACAAGGACAGATCCCTTTTTGACTTAAAACAGGATAAGCCGAGGTTTGTGGATACACACGGTAAGCAATTTGGTTATCCATGGCTGACAGGTCGACGTAGCGTGTCCGAATTCGAAAGAGGGCTGCAGTAAAAACAGAGCACTTTGCTTTATTGACACTGAAGTGAATGTAATCACATAATTGTGGCACATAAATATTAGAGCAGAGTTCCATTTACACTAGTTCCACACAGGCTTAGCAGCAGCACTGACGCAGGCAGACACACACGCACATGCAGTCCCTCCACTTCCTCACACCAGAGCCCAATTATGGTTGTTTCCCTCTTCTGCAAAAAACGGTTAATTCTGGGAACAGTGTGATTTAGCTGCTGCTGAGAACACACAACAAAACAGCATTAGTGCATTAGCGGACTCCATGTGTGTGTAGTGCTGAGTCTGAGGGAACGCAATTTCCACCGAGAGTCCTTCAAAGCAGCGGCCGCAGCAGGAGCAGCGCAGCCCTTTCACTCCAGTCTGGGCTCCAGCCAGAAGACTGAAGGGAGTCCTGAGGTTACAAAATGGAGACGCCTGGAGACAAAAAAACCCTTTTACTGGGTTACCATCACACCTCCCATTCTCTCTGAATCTGATCCTTACTAGGAAGCCGTTTGGAACGAGCAGCAGGGGACATGGGGCTGAGATGCAGCTTAAAACCTGCCCCACTTTTTGGGCTGACAAAACGAAATTAAAAAAAGAAGGCGAGGGGATAAGATTTGCTTTTGCATCCCCAGCTGCAATCTGCTGTGTGCATGTCTAACCACGTCACCCTGACCCGATCAACGATGATGCTGGCCATCACTTGATCCTCAGCACTCAGGTGGCACAGGGGGGGGAAGTAAATTGCTCTCCATGGTAAGACTGGAATGAACAGTGTGCACACACACAACAATACATGGCTCATTTCCTCATCAGCCAGTCAAGGGCGGAGGACAAATAGCTGTAAGCGTGGAGCAGGTAACACAAGCTGAGTGAGTCTCCACCATTAACCAGCTGACTCTTTTCAGAATGAAAAAGACCTGGAGAGACTCGATCACTGACATTCTTCTACAACACTAACAGCTCTGGAATGATTAGTTTGTTTGTAAGCGAGATTGCACAAATTTCTAAATGAACGAATTTCCCTGAAACCTGGTGCAAGGATGTGTCGGGAAAGAACCTATTTCATTTGGGTTCATATCCAGGATTTTTTTTTTTCTTTTTAAATCACTTAACATTGCCAGATAGGACAACTGGTTTCTCAAGAAGTGAAACCACCGAAGAACATGATCTGAACTCGGGTCCTGGGTTTTTCCTGGGTCATTTTAAGAGTTTCACCATCATAACTAGAGATCTGATAATTCAGAGGGATTATTCAAATGTTATGTTTCAAAAATGTATTGAGTTTGACACTAAGATATATATAAAGAAATATTAGTTTGAATCTACTTTCTCAGATTTACAAAACTTTGCCGTGTATCGAGTGTTATTCATTCTCTGCTCATAAAGAAGAGTTTAAGACTTTAAATTTAAAGAAAAGAGAAATAATAATGTGACATTTATCCTGATGATATAAATATTGATTGAAATGAACATTTTTATCTTGACATAACATACAACCTTATGGCCAGGCACTAGGAGAAGGAGCCAGGCCATGATGTTGAATAGAGATTTGAAATATTAAAAAACAAAGATGCTCGTCTTGTTTTTTTCTGCTTCACATGAAAGTAAAAGTAAAACCTGGTGTTTTCCAAACAGCTGATGAAACGTACTTCAAACTTGTTTTGACTATTCTGGGATTAACTTTTAATATTTGAATGAACTCTTCTGCCTTCTTCTGGAGTTGAGAGCGTCGTTATCCCAGTTATTTCATTTTATTATCTTTAGTATTATGATATGTTACGTATCGCTGTTTCCTTGTTATACCTTTTACCAAGTTATTTTAAACGTGCTACATAACTAAAGTTGACATGGACATTTCACTGCACGTTTAAACTTTCATCTCCGTGCATGTGACGAACACAAATCCTTGAATCCATCCCATTCTGTCCTATTCTCTCTGTGGAAATAAAACTTTTTTTGCGGGGGGCTGGGGGGGGGGGGGGATTAAACAACAACAACACCAGCACCACAGCAACAGCCTCCTCATCTGTCAAACTCCATCAGATCACACGGACTCCTGCAGAGACATCTTGATCCCGCAACGAGCGTCCCTTCGATGATCGCAACAAGCCTCAAAACTTCACGCGAGCGGCTGGAGACTTTCTGCCTCCATCACGTGCGGAGGTTAACTTCCTCGGTGACGAATCGGAACAGCGAGGGGACTCCCCGACGTTGAACGCGACGTGGAAACGCGGCGTGGCGGCGACCGAAGCGCGTTTCTCTGCGAATGACGTTGAAAATGGTGGCGTGAGCTGGTTCGTGTTAGCAAAGACTTTACCTCCGGGAGAAGTTACATGTCTCGGCCCGTGTCTGAGGTCTCCTGGGCCGCTGCTCGTCAGCCGGAGTGCGGGTCGTCCTCCTCTTCAAACCTCTGGCTTGCAGATGTCAGCGTCCCCACATCTTCCTCCTCCTCCGCCTCCTCCTCCTCCTCCACGTTGGGCTCCGCATCAAGTGAACCAGGGGAAACTACACATGTTCCGGTACAGCCTTTCATAATAAAAGCCCGACAAAGAGTAAAAGGCGACGATGTAGAAATGGTGAACTTGTTTTGCGGCGAGTCATTCTGAGTTATTAAAGTCCTCAAATAGAAAAATGTCTCGTTTAAAAATATTCATTAACATCAGTGGAGCAAAATAATTGGCCTGAGTCGTCCAGATTGACTTCCTAATGTACCTGCTGTTTAAAAGTGATGTCGACTACTACTACTTATAATAATAACAATTATTATAATCGTTGTTTTATAGCTTAGCATTTATAAGATTTTATCATTTGATTTGATTTGATTAATAGATCATCTTCATTTATTATTCCAATTCATGCATGCAGACACTTTTTATTGCTAGCATTATTTTATGGCCAATATTCAAAATTAAAAGCCCTGTGTCATTTACATTAGCTGACGATTTTTAACGATTAAAAAAGTTAATATAAGCGAAACAAAGGGGAAATAAACTCAACTGCACGGTACTTCCGGTTGTGAGTGATCCTCTGGAGTCAGCTTGACTCTCTCTTCTGGCATCTGAGCTGTAATTTGTTCCTCCTGCGATCTGCCCTCAGCTGTAATATGGCAATTGACCCTCTAACTAGTTTTAACGGCTTATTCCATCACAGTGTTCTTAGAGAGGAACATTAACTTTACCTCAAAAGTGTTTAAGTGGAACATGAGAACAGACCGAGGGGAGATTCTGATAAGTTTAAAATGAACAAAAACTAAAATATCCAGGATATCCACAGTTGAATCAGAGAAAGAGACTGTGCGTGTGTGTGTGTGGTCTGGTTTTATTTAGAATAATGTGTTATAATCTTAATCATGAACTTATCTGAAGTTCATACTTTTATTTGATAAACTCTACAGCTACTAAAACACCCAGCCTCTCCTATCAGAGCTGACAACATGAACTAAGTGACCTTTGGTCTGTAGTTATTCACTGACACAGTGTCGGCCCTGTAGCGACACGTGGACTGCCAACATACAAAACTTTCAATAATTCTCACAGTTCATATGACAAATGAAGCTCGAGACATTTCTTATTTCATTTTCAAAACGAAAATTATTTTTTTGGGACGTGTTGAATGAGTCATGTGCGGATGAGTTTCAGATTTTGAAGTCTTTTAGAATAAAAGGTTTATTGGAGTGTGTTTATGGCTTTACTTGAGCTCAGGTTAGATTTGACAGAATTGAAAGTCACAAAGTGTCTTGGGATGATGAAAGGATCTATTCGCCCGCTGCATGAATGGAAAATGTGGAACACACACACACACACACACACACACACGCGCAAATGCGGCCCTTCCCTCTGTGTGTTTGCCATTATATGCTGGGTTTGTTTTCCCAGAGTATTCAGGTCCTGCTCAGGCCGGAGCTCGCTCACCCCCAGAGTGTGCATTGCGTTCATGCAGCCTGTTGTTAGGCTGGCACCTGCACCACTTGGTAACTCGCCAACAACTCTCTCTCTCTCTCTCTCTCTCTCTCTCTCTCTCTCTCTCTCTCTCTCTCTCTCTCTCTCTCTCTCTCTCCCTCTCCTTCTCATTTTCTTCTCCCCAGTTTAAACCAATTGACACCTCTCTCTATGAGCTCGATGTCTTTTCATCCGGAACTGAAGAGGGTCCCATTTCCATGATAGGGATCTGGGGGCTTTCATGGTTACAAGGAGGGCTCTTGTAGGTCTTTGCGTTTCAACCTTTCCCTGATTCAAAAGCATTTATTGGTTTTCAAACCTTACATCGTTCTCACATTATTCTCAAAACCCTTTAAGGATGAAGAACCGGTTTTCTTTGTCCCATCATGGAGGAACAGCAGTTTTGCTTGTGCATTAAAAGCAACAGTTTTTAAAGGGTCATCCAAGATTTGTTCTTACTAAGCTGTTCCGAAATAGAAAAGTTGCCTTATTCTTAATTTGTTTTATTTATATCCAGAGCAGTTCCAGTGTCTATAACTCCTTAACATGAGTCTGTAGAGGGGTTTTATTTCACTGCTTTTTACAATGATCTGCACTTGGACACAGCTCGGTGGCTGCAGAGCTTATGATTGAGATCTCTCTAATTTGACGGATTTGAAGAACATGAGTAGAGCGTTTCTTAAGTGCAGCCATCAGGGAGTGTTTGACCTGGTGCCACATAGGCAGCAGGATCAGATGAAGCAGTTCAAGCAAAGAGCACCATCTAGTGACTGCATGTAAAACGCCCCCGTTTAATTACTCTTTACATAGATGTAATGGCTCGCCACGTTAATGGATATAACAATTAATCCTAAACCGGCTAGACCTGAACTAATATAAAGGGATAGAAGGGCTTAAATAAAGGCCTTTATTTACTTAGTGCTTTTCTAGACTTATCGACCACTCTAAGCTTTAAAGTGCAAGTTGCATTCACACACCCATTCACACACTTTTATATGCAGCACTTTTTTCTATCATTCACTGTTGCGCACAGGCCAAAGGGGCCACTGGGGATTCAGTATCTTGCCCAAGGACATTTAGGGCCATTCCTCTGTCAGCGTGGGATCAAACCACTGACCTGAATGCCACTTTAACTGAGCCGTCGTTTAACCTCTGTCATCAGAAGCAGAAAGCAGCTCACACACACACTGAGTTCGTCAGCGGGCGAATAAATTTCTACCTTCACAGTAGCGATGTAATGTGAGAAATCTGTCTGGGTCTCTTACTTATCTACAACTCTATTCAATTACAGCTCTATTTACATTTGAACCGACTTAGCCGCCGGGCCGATGATTTCATTAGCCGAGCGTCCTTTGTGCTTGATGTTCATTTGGCCTGTTCGCGCAATAAATCATGGCGAGTAGAGGTCACAGTGGGGGGCCAGGCTCCTTTAATTTAATGGAGATGGATTCTGGCCCACACTCTCCCGTAGCTTATTAGATCCCCATAGAGCAGAATACACAGTGACCTTCAGCTACAAGGACCGAACGTGGTTATCAATTAGGGATTCTCATATTGAAGGTTAGGCCCCCGCTTTTCAACCTCGGTCACGGAGTGAATGAGCTGTAACATCAGTACATTATTACTTAGAGCAGTCAGCTGTAACTCACTGGACCGTGTGTTTGCCCAAACTAATGGCTGAGAGCATCTGTCCTAGACGCATCATTATGCTTGGAGCGCTGGTTAATATTTTACTTTTTATCCCTCGAGGTTGGCAAATCCGCAGTCTGTGGTTCCTGACTGACACACAGGGAGAGGGAGCGACTCCTGCTGTGTGTGTGTGCCGGAGACATCTGAATCAGCTTGTGGTGCTTTATGTGAGATTTGTTTTTGCAATAAAGATCACTTGAAGAAATAAGTATTCATTTTAAAACGTGTATTTACCTTAGTGACTAAGCAACAATCAAAATTAAAGTTCACAAAATTGCTGCATGTATTCCCCCCCCCCCCCCCCTCTCTCTCTCTCTCTCTCTCTCTCTCTCTCTCTCTCTCCACAGTTCATGCTCACACTGTCCTATCAATAAAGGCAAAAATACCCCCAAATATCTGAAGAAAAATGTATAAGTGAACTCAAAACTCCCATAAGGTGCAGATTCCATCCATCCATTATTTCTATCTCTTCTCAACACAGTAGGGCTGGAGACAATCCCAGCAGGCCTTTGGGGCGAGAGGCGAGATGCACCGTGTACCGCTCGCCAGCATATCGCAGGATTGGGCTGATGCTGATTCCAATATTCGGACAAAAATATGTGTCATCCCACTTTTCAGATGGAGCCCCTTCTACCTCTGAGAAGATCTCAGACAAAATCGGAACTCTGTCAGATGAAATAACTTAACTATACATATCGCTCGTAGTAGGAAGCTGACAAAATGACAAGATATGATCCGACTGTACTCATGACTGTAGGAGTGAATGTGAGTGTGAATGGTTGTTTGACTCTGTATGTTGGCAGTGGGATAAGCTGGCAACCTATCCAGGCTGTGACCCGCCTCTCGACATTGTGGTATTATATATCATGATCTGTGCGTTTACAACCAGTGAAAAAGTTGAACTTTAACCAAACATGTTTTTTTTCTTTTCTGGTAAGATGTATTGGCCAAGGTCAGCATGATAAGTGAACAAAGTGTGCATAGTTGTGTATGGCCGCACCAAGGCTGCAGGACAAAGCGGCGTCCTCTTGTTTGTATGCAGC